>NW_014577172.1:277845-290231 GCF_000485595.1 Priapulus caudatus | reverse complement strand
CGCTTACCACATTGAACCCGACCAGCGCATCGTCTCAGTAGTCCGTGCGCAGCGCACCTACGTCGACCGCTTCCGCGCGCGGCGGGTCCAGCCAGCCAGCAGGCGACGACAGAGATGAGATTGCCCCGCTACGAGCGCTAGCCGTCGCTAGACAGCTGGCTGCGGGCGCCCGTCGCTGAATGACACACACTAGCCGGACACGATGCCGCTAGCGAGCGAGTCTGTTGAACGCAGCGTCTTCACGAGCAGACTGCGAAGACAGCGCTGTAGGAGAGCGAACAGGAAAGACGGAATCCGCAGCTAGCGACGTCCGGCGAGTAGAGAACGCGTACTGCGGTCTGCGCACACAGAAGGCGATGACGCGAGAGACAGCAGCAACGTCGCCAGCGTCAGCGACGTGTCGACGCACGATGCGGCAGGTTGGCGTATGAATGGAAGTGCAACAGCAGCAGCGCGAGGCTGAGCGGCGAGAACGATGACGATGGAGCATTGAAACACTGGTCGCCCATGCGCGGCCTGAAGCCCCAGAAGGTGGCGGGAGTGGTCGGATCTTTCGGTACGGCCGACCACGATGACATGCTGCCGCCGCAGCCCTCTGGCTGATGCAGCCGGCATGTTTCCACGTTCTGGTGATGTTCAAGCTGTCGACAAAATAAAAATAAAAAATTACATTTTTATTGAAGCCTAGCCTTAGCATTTATTAAGGGTTTATTGTAGTAAAAGATCAATGAAGCATCGCTTAATTAATCTACATATGGAAGTAAAATTCTACAAACAAGCATTCCAGCTTACTTTACTTATAGCACAGAGCGATAAATTCTGTTATAATCTGCCATTATTGTTTCTCTCCACGCTCTCTTTCCTTCTCCCTTCTCCTCTATATTATAAATACTATACATATATATATATTATGTCATTACATGATATATATATATTATATATAATAATATATATATGTATAGTATATATAATGCTATATATATATTATATATATACACAGCAGTAATTCCATTACATTACATGGTTAATTGTACGACCTCTGATCGACATCTGACACTCGGCCGATCTCGGTCGTGTGAATCAACGCCTTAATGGAATGGTACTTTGAAATAGCCTATCTCGATGTCCTGATGTTTCGCTCGGAAGTCACTCGTGTGCGACTAGGCTGGGTACATCGTAGCGGCGTAGACGTGGCTCAGTCTTTCTCTCAGAAGTACGTAGAGACGCATGGTCGACGACCGTGCGCACCGCCGTGCGTGCTTACTTAACTCGACGCAGTCAATACATTGTCGCCTACGGAGCCTGTACGGAGCCAACCGCTCGCACGATCGTCCACTCGCCCGCCGCTAGGCATTTCTGTGGGAATTCATGAACTAGTAGCGATTATATCGTGTCTAGTCTGTCTTCGCGCGCTGTTGCCTGTCTTCGCGTCTAATGTCCGCGTCCGTCGTCGCTGACATAGGCTGCATAGCGGACGAACCTTTAGTGGTCTGGCATCATTGTCGGGACGATTCCACGGGTACTCGCGTTACCGATTCTCGTCATGGTTTAGACTCTCAGCAAGCTCGGTACACGCATATGCTCGCTCCGCTAGCGCTCCGCTTCGCAGTGCGCTCATATTGGCTGACGAGTGTCACGACCCGTCTCCGTTCAAGTCAACGCTCTTTATGTCGATGGGGCGTGCATCTCTTCGCTCTGTAACGTCGCCTCGCTCTCCGGCGCTCACGAGGCGACCCTGCGTTAGTCGCCGAGAAGATGTGCGCACCAGCGAGGCTACATTCTTACTAGCACGAGCGTGCAATCGCGCGATCGGCCTTGCTGTCAAGCAACGACCGAGCATCGTTCTGTTCCGCTGAATCCGCTTATACATACAAGGACGCAACGCTTCTGCTCGGTGCCTACGATCATATATGTTGAATCCACGGGAGCTACTGGTCCTGCTCTGCTGTAATCTGATTGAAAGGTGATTTAAACCGCACGGCTCGCAACTTGTGACCCTACTCGATTATTACTGTCCGCCTCTCTAACTAACACCGCAGCGCTACACGCTGTCTCTAGGGTAGCGTGTGACCCTCGTGACCGAGCGGTACGGCTACGATATTTGGCTAATCGGTTCGCACGGTATTAATGGCATTATGGAACTCAGAAGACGGCGGCAGAGCTGCAGTAGAACGACAGCAGTGAACTGACGGTTTCTGAACCGAGTACGTACGACAGCGCCACCGTGCTTGATCTTTGAGGTTGCGTCGCGCTCGGATTTGTTAGGGCTGTCAGATAGGTTGCATAAGTTAGTTATGAGGATATGGTGGACAAAGTTTGTTGTGTCTTAGATAATAGGAGCAATTGTTACCTCGGTGAGATATGTGACAATGCTTAAACACTGTGTGGATATGTGTACACATTGTTACCTGTAGAGTTTAGCTGTGTGTACCTAATTGTTACGCATGGTAGGTATACGGTGACATACTTGGTGTTATAAGTAAGCTATGATCTACAGATTGTTAATCTGTATGATATATGTGGACTAATTAGTACTCTGATAGATAATGCATGACAAATTCGATCTTACATGCTAGAGTATGCTGACAACTGGATTATCACTCGCTTAAATAGATGGGGTGCACTGTGCTTTTTGCACAATGTGTGCACTGATAGATCTCGTGGAATCACATTGTCCGCATTTTAGTAGAGGGAGCTGGACAATTGTATACCGCAGAAAAACAGGAGACCAGAGGAGAGGACTCGAGAGAAGGAGATAGCCGCGTAGATAGTGGTGACCAGATTGTTTACTTAGAATAGATGTTGACAATGATGCATACGCATGTAGATAGAGTGTAGAGCAAATTGTGTACGTAGATGAATAGAATAGATGAATAGAGATACGTGGCTTAGATGATACGCTGACGAATTGGTGTAAGAGTATGGAATAATCGATAGACGATTGATATACCGGTGGTGAGGCAGTGAGTGGTGGACAGATTAGGTTACCCTCGTGAGATAAGTGGTGGCAATTGAGTACCGTAGATACTGATAGAAAGCAATTGTTACAACTGTACGACAGTGTTGAGAATTGTATGGCCAGTAAGTAAAGATATATGATGTGACAAAGTTGTTACTGTTAGATGATACGTGGACAATCGGTAGTTACCGTAGGTGAGTTGTAAGAGAATCTTGTATGACCCGTGTAGAAGAGTATAGGAGAGCTAGAGAACAGCGCCATGAAGTCGAATTTCGGATACCTGTTAGAGCTAGTGACAATGGAGGGGAGGGAGAAAGACGACGAAGCACGGGAGAGCCGAGGCGAAACGACAGCAGGACGGAGGGAGAGACCGATGCTTTGTCTCGCTAATCAGTTCCTTAAATCCGGGAGGCGTCGCCGGCAGACGGTTCATGGTTATTGTAGGCGGTCCAAGCACTGGGGTTTAATGATTTGCTAGTGGCTTGATATGATGACATTAGCATAGTTACTAACCCTAGCATATCCCAGATAACACTGGCATGTGGTAACAATATGGTTACCTGTATGAACCTCATACATTGTGGACACAATTCGTTGAGTTAAGCTCTTAGTGATGAACGACGTACAGTGAATGTGACTCTGTATCGCGCTTACCGGTTAGATAGAGTGTGACAATATGTTACATGTATCACGTGTGAACAATGTGCTTATTCGAGTGTGCATATGTGAGCTTTGATTTTTATCTGTACAACGATTGTTAGTGGAGACATTACCATAGACTAGACCATCACTACGCTCGAGTTATGCATGCGCTCTTTCGTCGTATGTTGTATACAACATTTATCTCGAAGTGTTAGCTGGTATACTGTATGATTGCAACAAGTTATACATTCCGCACACAACAACGATGTTTCGCTCCGATGTGTGGTGTTTGCTGACTAATAATAAGTATAGCGGTAGATCAGTACTTGTTCCAGCAATATTAAACTAAATTGCGCATACGGGCAAATGCGTTATTGCCACCGGTCAACGCTATATTCCGCTTACCAGTGAACGTTTGAGACTTGTACAGCGTTTGCTAAATTATCAGTTGGCTCGCTTGTCACATAGGAGCATCGCCCATAGCTTCGCGCTCACGAATGTTTTATGCGCGATGTTCCTGTCCCACTATACCTGAATACGTAGAAACCACGTCAGTGTTCTCGTACGCTATGATGAGTCATCATTCTGCATAAAACATCGATATCTCCGTCAGCTAGCAAAGCCTAGGAGACCGAACGAGTCGTGAGGTATTTAGGATACCTATAAAATATTAGCGAGGAATCGAATTGCACTAATGTTGATGTGTTGCACGCGCAGTTCTAATGCGATATAGGCTTTTGCTAATTGCAGCAGCGATTTATCATAACGTCAGCACAAGACTCCGTCTCCAATCAAGTATCCTTACTATTTCCAACTATCACATGATCACATCTCAGATTCATAAGTCGTTCAAGAGCTCAACTGATGGGATGGCGTATATGTATAGTTATTCATTAGTGTGATATATAAACAAGCTGATAAGTATGTATACTATATAATACGCTGTTGCTGCCTCTAGTAGTTTCTTGTATGTTATTATTAGTACTATAGACGTGAGAGATATTGATAGTGACTTGCCTTTTAGTACTGTTTGCGTTTGGATTGCTCCGAATGTACAACGTTGCTAGCGTTTGTCTAATCATCAGCGCGGTCGCGAAGTGATAATTTTCGCTGCCACAGCGTGAATGTAGAAACAGAATGAGACAGTAGATTTGTGGATAGCTCGCATTAAACGGCCACGAACGCACTACCAGCCGAGACAAACAAAATTTGCGAAACTTTTGGTTTTCCTAGCGCTCCGCCACATTTTGTCGCGTATGTTGCTCGGTTCTTGCTCTCGGCTGCCTCGGCGAGCAAGCGCACACACGCCACCGCGACACAAATGCACACAGCTGACAACACATACAGAAACATGCGCACAGCGCCGCTGCACATGGACATGTCAAAATAGCCATACCAATGGACATCCAGTTTGTTGTCATGGATATTTTAAGGATAGATTTAGGGAACCGTTCTGTGGCGTTTCGCGCTGATGTAGGCAGAACAATTGACGCACACACCCGAGCAAAACGTCGAACGCCATATGCGAAAAACACGCTCACGCGAATCAACATTGCGTTGCCTCAGCCGAAACAACGCTCCAGCTGAACGCAATGTTTTTTGTTTCGGTAATTCGCCGCACACAACGCACGAACACTCGAGCGAAACATGTTTGCTGCTCAGCGTATCAGGGTTTTGCTCGGGTTTGTTGCGTTTGTGCTCCAATCAAACATGCATCCAAGACAACGATAAATTACAAACCCGTCAATATGTTCTTCACATGACTAACTCAACGATGGGATAATGAGGGTAATGTACACGCGTGTGGATTGTCATGCTATGTCATCATATAGCCACTGCAAATCATTACCGCTGCACTCGCTACAACACATCCGTCTGCGCACGCTCCCGGTTTAGAACTATTAGCGAGAAACCGCATCTCTCTCTCTCTCCTTCTCTCTCTCTCCTTCTCTCTCTTTCTCTCTCTCCCTCTCTCTCTTTCTCTCTCTCCCTCTCTCTCTCTCCCTTTCTCTCTCTCTCTCTCTCTCTTTCTTCCTCTCTCTCCCTCTCACTCTATTTCTCTCTTTCTCTGTTTTTTTCTCTGTCTCTCACTCGTTGGCTCCCTCGCCCCTTTCTCTCTGTCGCTCTCTCACTCGCTACTCTCTTTCCATCTCTCTCTCTCTCTCTCTTTCTGTCTCTCTCGTAGTCTCCTTTGCCCTCTCTCTTTCTCTCGTCCCTTCTCTCTCTCCTTTTCTCTCGCTGTCCATGCTGTCGTTGCTGAAAACACGAGTGAAACATCGCGCCACTGTACCGCTCGTTATCTCGTTATATAGAGCATCAGGATCACGCTAACAGCACTCCTAACTCCTAACAGCACTCCTAAACTCTCCTAATACTCCTAACAGCACTCCTAACTAGCGCAGAACGTCGCAATCACGCAACATAGCCATGTTCGTACAGGTCGTACATTACCATGGACATGGCCATGTCCCTCCAGACGGTACATTACCATAGACATGGCCATGTTCGTACAGGTCGTACATTACCATGGAACATGGCCATGTTCGTACAGGTCGTACATTACCATAGACATGGCCATGTCCATACAGGTCGTACATTACCATAGACATGGCCATGTTCGTACAGGTCGTACATTACCATAGACATGGCCATGTCCATACAGGTCGTACATTACCATAGACATGACCATGTCTACACAGGTCGTACATTACCATAGACATGGCCATGTCCATACAGGTCGTACATTACCATAGACATGGCCATGTCTACACAAGTCGTACATTACCATAGACATGGACATGTCCATACAGGTCGTACATTACCATAGACATGGCCATGTCCATACAGGTCGTACATTACCATGGACATGACCATGTCTACACAGGTCGTACATTACCATAGACATGGCCATGTTCATACAGGTCGTACATTACCATAGACATGGCCATGTCCATACAGGTCGTACATTACCATGGACATGACCATGTCCATACAGGTCGTACATTACCATGGACATGACCATGTTCATACAGGTCGTACATTACCATGGACATGACCATGTCCATACAGGTCGTACATTACCATAGACATGGCCATGTCCATACAGGTCGTACATTACCATAGACATGGCCATGTCCATACAGGTCGTACATTACCATAGACATGGCCATGTCCATACAGGTCGTACATTACCATAGACATGGCCATGTTCATACAGGTCGTACATTACCATGGACATGGCCATGTTCATACAGGTCGTACATTACCATGGACATGGCCATGTCCATACAGGTCGTACATTACCATAGACATGGCCATGTTCATACAGGTCGTACATTACCATGGACATGACCATGTCCATACAGGTCGTACATTACCATGACCATGTTCATACAGGTCGTACATTACCATAGACATGGCCATGTCCATACAGGTCGTACATTACCATGGACATGGCCATGTCCATACAGGTCGTACATTACCATAGACATGGCCATGTCTACACAGGTCGTACATTACCATAGACATGGACATGTCCATACAGGTCGTACATTACCATGGACATGGCCATGTCCATACAGGTCGTACATTACCATGGACTGGACATGGCCATGTTCGTATAGACGTAGCGCATTACCTCACAACGTCGGTGAAGACGCTTGCATTGCCACACGTGTCGTATACAGTAAACCCTATCATCCTTCCTCCGGCATGCTGCTGCCCGCCTCCGCCGCCGCCGCCGCCGCCGCCGCCGCCGCCGCCGCTATCGTCGTCGCGGTTCGCTAGCCCGACAGCGTAGCGGATTGCTTCCAGTTGTTCGTATCCAGCAAAAGAAACCTTTCCACACTCGCTTCTTTCGCTGGCGTCTGTCGACGGCTCGCGCAAAGGCAAGAATGCGTGTATGTGCACGCTCGCGGCCGCATCGCTGCTGTGTGTGGCGAGCGAGGCTAGAGCGTCGACGTAGCCGCAGGTGCAGTGGTCGCAGCTTGCCGACACGCTGGACGGGTCGAACACCGAGCTGACCATGTGTAGCTCTCCGTCGCTCCATGTTCCTAGCTGCAGGGGAAGTAACAGAGAAGATTGGCGGGCGTTTGATGCGCACAGGAAGATTAGAAGTAATGTTCGTGCTCTAGGGGAAATATTCACGGATGCTGAGGGGATCGCTGTTGCGTAATTATATATATATATATATATATATATATAATATGTTTATATATGTGTATATATATATATATATACGCGTTCATCAATAGCGGAAAATTTAGTATGAGAAAATATATAATGTCTATTAATGATATAGCTTTAATTATACACATAAATTTGTGATATTGTACATGAGGAATATTACTTTGTACAGATATGTTCATTTAGATGTCGACAGCAGAATGAAGTCGTTTGAAAATCAAGCGAAAAGGTTTCGGGTCAGTATCCAAAAGTACCGCAGACGTACACGCGTAATCCGCTGTTAATCCACTTATAACACATAATGCGCTTCTCTTAATCCACTTAATCATAATGCGCTTGTCTTAATCCACTTAATCATAATGCGCTTGTCTTAATCCACTTAATCATAATGCGCTTTTCTTAATCCACTTAATCATAATGAAGTGAATAATGCAAGACCAACTTAGAACAACTAGAAAATACGGCTCGTCTCGTTGTCATCGCTCCCGATCGCATGATGGAAGTTAATTACTCGTCACTATTAATCACAGCAAAAATCTGTAAGCAAGATGTCGCGCATGCGGTGCCCAGCACCGACACGAGCAGTCACAACTCATCCTTGCCGCAGCAACGATACGCGTAATCTTACACTCATTAAAGCGCTTCTAATTGCCTGTTTCCCACCGAACAGATGGCTACTGGCGACGAACCTCTACCGGAGTAAAGAAACTGATTGCACGTGCATGGCACATATGCATCGCTTGCCTTTATAATTAAGTACGGTGTCGAGCGGATTCTGTTCGTGTTACCGTATCGCGTGGATGAGATTTCGGGTTGTGTTTCGAGCGCGGCGAGGTTATTCGGAAACGATTATAGCCGTAGTGCGAATTAAAAATAGCAATTCCGCTACGAGTTGGTTTGGAAATTTTTGACGGTGATGTTGCAGGGAGTATAGTAAACGTGTCATCGCTGGTTGGCGTTTGCAATGGTTGTACGAGTGGTATTAGCCAGGGTTCGTTTAATTGACATCTGTCTCTGTAGTGAGCAACCCTTATTAATACGGTGATCGGCGCATGAGAATGTGTAAGGCAAGAATTACTCGACCTTTTCTCTGCCGACAATTGCCGAATACCGACGTCGTTCAACAACTTTTGCAATCTGCGATCTCAGCAATAATTTATAATCTATTTATAATTATTATATAGGCCCCCTATATATATATATATATATATATATATATATATATATATTAGTATAGTATAGTATATATATACTATACTAATATACTACTATACTGTAAGTACGTAGTTACGTTGTTGTGTAGTAGTAGGTACGGTAAATCTACTTCTCTACTCTACTCTAATTACTCTACTCGAATCTACGTTAGCTCTCTTCTCTCTAATCTATCTTACTCTACCCTTTCTTCATACTCTACTTACTCTACTCTACTCTACTCTACTCTACTCTACTCTCTCTACTCTACTCTCGTCTACTCTACTCTACTCTACTATACTCTACTCTACTTACTCTACTCTGACTCTACTCTACTCTACTCTTACTTACTTACTCTAACTACTCTACTCTACTCTACTCTAATCATACTGTACTCTAATTACTCTACTTCTATACTCTACTCTACTCTACTCTCTCTACGTCTACTCGACTCTTACGCTACTCTACTCTACTCTTACTTTACTCTACTCTACTCTAGCTCTATCTAATCTACTCTACTCTAACTTATCTATCTACTCTACTCTACTCTACTCTACTCGACTCTACTCTTATCTACTCTACTCTACTCTACTTTACATTACTCTTCTCTACTTATCTACTTCTCCTTACTCTACTGCTACTCTATATACTCTACTGCTATACTCTACTTACTCTACGTCTACTCTACTCTACTCTACTCTATCGTACTCTACTCTAACTCTACTCTACTTAACTCTACTCTACTGGGGTACTTCTCTTAATCTACTCTACTCTACTTACTCTATTACTCTGACGCTACTTCTACTTGTACTCTACTCTACTCTACTTACTCTACTCTACTCTCTTTTACTCTACTTACTCTACGCTACTATACTCTACTCTACTAGTGGCGCGTGTGCGCGCGCGCGGTGTTGCGCGCGCGCGTGTGTGTGTTGTTGTTGGTGCAATGTGTATACTATTATATATATATAGTAATATATTATATAGTGTGTGTGTGTGTGTGTGTTGTGTGTGTGTGTGTGTGTGTGTGTGGGGTGTGTGTGTGTGTGTGTGGTTGTTGTGTGTGTGTAGTAGTGTCTGTGTCTGTGTTAGGTTGCCTGTGTGTATATGTGTGTGCGCTTACCACGCGCACTTCAGTTTATCTATATTCTATATTATAATCTATCTCTCGTGCACTAGGTGCACGAGTGATCAACACGTGTGCGTCAGCCAGCAAGACAACAGAGAGTCTCGTCGCTTTACTTTCACTGCCACTCGACAAACTCATCGGCATCGTCGCGCCATCTGGTGACATACTAGAGGTGATAGCCGACCTCATGCGACCCTTCCGTGTGCCGGTAGTGAGCTACGCAGCTACAGACGTCTACTTCAGCGATAGGCTCAGGTTTCCATATCTGTCGCAGACGACGCCCTCGGAAATGCTGCTGCCGTCTGCGTTTGTGGACCTGCTCACGGCGTTGGACTGGACTTACGTCGGTATCACATACGACGAACAACACGCGAGGCAGGCGAAGCGATTCCGAGATCTCGCGAGAGAGAACGGGATATGCGTAGCAGAGAGCATCTCCGTGCGGGACGGCGGGATGCGGAGGCTGAGGAACGCCGACAGGAGAGCGAGAGTCTTCGTCGCGTTTCTGTCGCCGACGTCGGACGAATGGCCGCCGAGTATTCATGGGGCGTCGGCAGACATGGCGCTTAGCAACGAGCGACGTCGCTCGGGCGTCGGCATCTACCTTGCACCGAGGAAGGCCTGGTTGGTGTACGCCGAAGTATGGAATGAGGTTAGTCGCAACTTGCCGCCTGTTGCTCTTGGCTTGGCGCGCCGGAAGCATTTTTTTTTCGGCGGTCCGAGATTTTTTTTTTTGTGTTGCCGGCGCTTCGTTTATTTATTGTAGATTTTCGTCGCGTGTCATTCATCTTGAAGTTGTTATTTATGTGTTAGAGTCTCTCACCGCGGAAATAAACTTCATCGTGGAGCGTGTTAACGAGTAAACACGAGAAAGAGGAAGATGAGAGAGAGAGAGAGAGAGAGAATGAGAGAAAGAGGAGAGACAGGAGAGGAAAAAAGAGATTGGAGCGAGAGATGAGATAGATAGATAAGATGAGATGAGAGAGGAGGAGAGAGACGAGAGAAGTGAGAGAGACGAGAGAGAGAAAGAGAAGAGAGCTCGAGAGAGGAGAGAGATAGATAGATAGAAGAGAGATAGATAGAGGTAGATGAGAGAGAGAGATGAGAGAAGAAGAGAAGGGAGAGAGAGACAAGAGAGAAGAGGAGAGGGGGGGAGAGAGAGAGGAAAGAGAGAGAGGAGACGAGAGAGAGAGAGAGAGAGAGAGAGTAAGAGCAGAGAGAGTACAGACGGCAGAGGAGATTACGATAGAAGAAGAGATGAGAGAGAGAGAGAGAGATAGATAGTAGAGAGAGAGAGAGAAGAGAGGAGGAGACTGACGGAGAGAGAGAGAGAGAGAGCGAGAGAGAGAAATCAAGAAGCTATACTGTATTTCCTGTCGACGGTTAGCAGTCCCAACATGCTCATGGATACACAAAACTAACGCAATTGCAAGCTTTTGGCGGTTAGGGCGATTGTGTCGTTTAGAGTTGGTTGTGTCGTTTAGAGTTGGTTGTGGCGGTTAGGGTTGGTTGGCGGTTAGGGTTAGTTGTGACTGTTAGGGTTGGTTGTGGCGGTTGGGGTTGGTGCCGTAGGTACATATTTAGCGAAACTTCAAAGCAGTATTTATCTGGGTCTCCCTTCCTCTACTGAATAATGCTGCGTTGAAGACCCTTCCTTTCTCATCATCCCTTCTCTAGGTCTCCAAGCTCTTCCTGCACATCACCCAGGAGAAGGTCACCGGAAACAGATACGCCCTTCAAGCCGTCAACCTGCTAGTCGACGCCACCGCGCGCCTCCTGGCGGCCACATGTCGCGGTAACGTCACCGTAGCGTGTCTGGAGCGAACCGACGTCGCCGACGTAAACTCGTATTTGCTAACGGGCGGACGGGGATCCGTCAATAGACGGCGTCGTCGGGGTAGGCAGGAGGCGGGCGGGCCTGCCGTTGTTAGATGTCAAGGGAGAACCGGTGACGGCAGAGTACGATATCTTTGCCTTCAACCATCAGCTGCAGCATTTCTACTTTCGATCCGGAGAGACGAAGGTAACGTTAGTTTCACCCGCAGTCTGCTTCACACAAGATTATTCCTATTAGCAAACCGACAAACATAACGTAGCATCGCATACATCGCGACATTGGTCTTCACTATATATTAAATCACTTAGGATGTTCTTTCTAAGACTACCTTCAGATGACGATATTTAGCTAGAATATTGCTATCAATCGACGATATATATATATATATTAGTATATATACTAGTATATATATAGGGGTAGTTATAATTAATAAATAGATTATA
>NW_014577172.1:276443-277820 GCF_000485595.1 Priapulus caudatus | reverse complement strand
AGAGTAGAGTAGAGTAGAGTAGAGTAGAGTAGAGTAGAGTAGAGTAGAGTAGAGTAGAGTAGAGTAGAGTAGAGTAGAGTGGAGTAGAGTAGAGAGGAGTAGAGTTGATTGAATTGTATGGGAATCTTCTTCCCATGGACGCCCAATACACTCAGGTTACAGCACCATTACAGCGGGGATCCCCAGTCGACAGAGCGACATACAGTATTCCTGAGTACAGATGCTGAAAACCTCCGCATTTTTCCACTTATGCATGTCTATTCCGTTCTCTCACTCTCAGAATAGGAACGCGCCATCTAGGCATATAAACAAGGCTGGCGCTGCGGCGCTGCACGGTGCGCGCGCCCCATCGCCCCTGCTCTCACTTAACGAGGTCTAGACGGGTCGTTTAACGCTGTCCAGCATCACGTGAATTCCACATTTCCATGAGTTCCGTCGTAAACATCAGGTAGAGATACTGCTGCCACTGCTGTGTGTGTGTACGCCGCGCTCACTTCGTGGAAGGTATATATTAACATGTTATATAATGTATCAATCAATCAATCAATCAGGTCGAGTCTCCTTGGTAAGAATGGTGATGGCATGCCAGGATGGTCTCTGCAGCATAATTAACAGAATTTCATCGGCTGACTGCAGGCCAGTCTCGCGTCTGAGTTGGTTGATGTACGTCCGTCGCTGGCCGACCCGAGAAGCCTGACCCTGTTGAGGTTCCCAGAAAACTAAGTCGTGCGCGACAACATTACTGTGTCGGACACAGTGCCCCCCGCCAAACGCAATCTTCTCGGTCGTATCTTAGAGGAGAGTGGTGGTAGTTCCCCATAAAGCACCTCATTCGGAACACGATCCTGCCAGGTGACATTACATACTTTTCGGAGCATATTCGTGTAGCATCCATCAAGTCTGGCCTCATCTCGTACTGTTAATGTCCAGGCATCGCATCCGTAGGTAAGAATTATATATGATATAATACACATATAATGTATATAATAACATGGTATAGAATGTATAATATAATAACATGTTATGTAATGTATATAATAACATGTTATGTAATGTATATAATAACATGTTATAGAATGTATATAATAACATGTTATGTAATGTATATAATAACATGTTATCCGCGGGGGGGGCAAGTGAAGAGAGATGGCGGAAATGATATGAGCGATAATGGACTACTACGGCGACTAGTGAGGATTATGATCACTAGGCATTAAAAAAAAAACAACCCTAACCCTAAGAAGAGCCTAGACCTAAACCCGTCAAAACGCTAACCCTAAACCCTAACCGCCTATACGCAGCTGAAAAAAAAAAGAAAAATTTAATTTAATTAGAAGTGCCTCAGTAGTCATATCAGTATCGATCTAACCTGGAGAG
>NW_014577172.1:264213-272988 GCF_000485595.1 Priapulus caudatus | reverse complement strand
CTAAGTGCCTAGTAGTCATATCCTAAGTACCTAGTAGTCATATCATATCGCATCTAACTGCCGGGTGCGCGTCAGCAGAGCTGTCCACAGTGACCAGAGAGACCTATCGGCAAGTTGAACCTTGTAGATTTTTAATTATTTAGAATGAATATTGAAGAACGAATAATTGTTCGTGGCATAATTGCATTAACGTGCACACACACATACGCACATGCGCACACTCACACACACACACACACACACACACACACACACACACACACACACACACACACACGTATTGACACATACACACATGTGTGCTACCATGTTGCGTGTGTAGAACGCTCGCCGTGGTCCGACCTTAGCTACAGGAAACGCCACACATCCACAACCTTCGCTCGCACGAGACTCCACGCTCTGACTAGACCAAAACATGTAACCTGTTCTGACTTCTTCTCCGAGACAGTTTAAAATCAAATAATCCCACGTCACCCCGAATAAGCGTGGGCCTACGTCACGCCCAGCGGTATCTACCCGTCCTGACTGACTGCGCACAGGACTGCACGACAGCTCCTAGTACTGGCAGCAAAGCTCACTGTGGCGTGTTATAGTAACAGCCGTGCGTATGTAGCCTATACTAGCAAGAGCTAATCATACATAGATGTATACATTATACAGGTATTATTATTAGCTACTCTTGATTCTATGTATGCTATAGCGTGTCTGTAGAGGCTGTATGGGATGAGCAGGATATCATGAAGGGCGTTAGGTGTGTATAGTCACGGCCCGCGAACACGCGCACCCGAATTCCTTCGCATACGAGGCAAAGAGCAGAGCGAAGAAGCTATACGCAGGGCGGATTATATAGCAAGAGGTATATGTCGCAGTATATAACCGCGGGGCATCGTTGCGTTACGTACGTACGTCGTTAGCTGCACGCGCATGTGTGGATGGCTCACGTGAGTCACGTTTGTGATAACTCCACGCGACCACGGTGTAGTTTATTCGGTCAAGGGCAGGTAGGCGAGTTATAGAATGGCTGTGATATAAGATTGCCGGAACAATGGTACCTGGGTACGTATATAATAACATGTTATATAATGTATATAATAACATGTTATGTAATGTATATATTACCATGTTATATAATCATAATGTATATAATAACATGTTATTCCATAATGCTCGGTGACGGAGAAGACGCACTGACTGTGTACCTACCAACGGTGACATCACCGAGCGGGCGGGATGCGTTGAGACTGCGTATTGCGTAGGCAAAAGAGACCGCCGCATCAAGCTCATCCTGGGCGCTTGTCGTTGCTTTCCCGGCGCACCACGAGGTGGCGTTGATGTAGAAGAATCCGACGATGAAAGCGTCGCCGGGTATACAGGCGACCTCTCCCGCAACGCTGCGACTGCAGTTGTGTGAAGACCCGGTCGCCTGAGCATCAGAGCCAACGCCGAGCTGAGCTATCACCGTGACGATCAGTCCGACAACAGAAATACACATGTTCGCTGCGGGTCTTGACATCTGAAATGTAAAAGCAGTTGCCACTTTACAGCAATTGTATATATTATCGCAGCAGTGCACGCAGAAGCAATGGTGTATGATCACAGCAGCAACAGCTTTATAGCATCGTAAATGCCACCTAGCATCTCCCGCATGACGTGACCGTGTTGTCATACATCTCGTGCGAGCGTAGCGTGCGTGTGTGCGCATGCGTGCAGTCTCGCTTGTTCTCTCTCGTCGGTTTATATCATAACAACTATGACTTCTAGATCGCACGGACACGCCTTGACGCTCGCGTCTCAACCCCGCAAATAGAACGAGTTATACGATGTGAAACAAGCCCTAAATGTTCGAATTTCACGCGCTTTTTTAAGCGAGGTTCTTCTTTGTTTCTTTTTTTCGCACGCACGATAAGTGACTCATCTCGTGGTTGGGGAAAAACGCCCCTAATAGAAAGCCGATGCGGCCAATAAACTACTCCTGAAAAAAAAGGCTGCGGAGTAGATGTGAGACTCGCGCTGACGCATTGTTTAGCGTTTTTACGCTGCGTGGTGGCTTCCCTCCCACAATAACGACTTCTTATCTAAGATGACGAGCAATTACTGGCTTCAACTTGTTTTAATTAGCCTCTATGTTTTTCCAGTATCGCATTTCCGTCGTTATATATAATATTATTGCTCTCGGCAGGATGAGACGCACGCGCTAGAGCTGGCTACCTCACACACCGTCACACTACCTCACACACCGTCACACTACCTCACACACCGTCACTTTACCTCACACACCGTCACACTACCTCACACACCGTCACACTACCTCACACACCGTCACTATACCTCACACACCGTCACTATACCTCACACACCGTCACACTACCTCACACACCGTCAATATGATCCGTCACTCATACCTCACACCCGTCACTATACCTACGACAGAGGCGTCACATGCTCGAACACACCGTCACTAAAATGCCCACATCCGTCACTCATGCTCATACACCGTCACTATGCCTCACACAGCCGTCACTATACTCACACAGAGCCGTCAGCATATGCATCCACACACCGTCACTATGCCTCACACACCGTCACTATAACACACACAACTTGTGGCAACCGCGTTAGCCGTTCCCTAAGACACCGTTCACTCAATAATATCACACCAGCGTCCAACTATAGCACACAACACCGTAGCCGGTGCTAAGACACCGTCACTGATACCGTCACACATCCCGCGTGACCGTCGACTATACCTCACACCACCGACCGTGCTAAGACACCGCACTATACCTCACACACAGTAGCCGTGCTAAGACACGTAATAAGTCACCCCGCAATCTGTCACCACCCCCCATGATCTCTCCGACCACCCCCCTCACCCGCAGCCCCGCCGTCCACTATAATTATTCCAGCACACTCGGCCCGCCCCCTTCCCGACTCCCCCCGCCGCTCGCCCCCCGCCGTCCCCGTCACTTTACCTCGCACACGGCGGGCCTATGCACCCGTTCCGGCCGCACACATCCAGCGTCACTAATAACCTCACACACGCGAGTAGCCGGTGCTATAGACACTGATCACTGATAACCGTCACATCACCGTCGACTATACCTCAACACACCGTTAGCGCGGTGCTAAGACACGGCGTCACTAATACTCCACCCACCGTGCACTATACAACACAGCCGTAGCCGTTGCTAAGACAACCTCCACTATACCCTCACACACCGTCACTATACCGACACATCACGTAGGCGGTGCTAGACACCGTCACTATACGCTACACACCGTCACTATACCGTCACACTCCGTAAGCCGAGTGCTAATAGACAGCCCGTCAGCTATACCCACACACCGTAGCTCGGTGCTAAGAGCACTGCCGTCACTATAACCTCACACAGTTGCTCGAGCCCGCACTATACCACACACACGGCGTCACTTTACCCCTCGCACATCTTCCGCGTCATATACCTCACCGGACCGTAGCCGGGCTAAGTAACGTCACTATACCCTCACACACCGTAAGCCTGGTGCTAAGAACACCGTCACTATACCCCAGCACCGCCTACTAATACCACACCACACCGTCACTCTTACTCGCACACGCGTCACTATACCGTACACACCGTAGGCCGGTCTAAAGCACACCGTATACGTAACCTATAACTGTTAGACCCGAGACGCGCGCTTGTATACTTCAGCAATTGCAAAATGTTTCATATCCTGCTACAGAAATGTGTCAGACTGCTAGACAGGATCTATATGTCTTTATCTATTTCTTAAGCTGTTATACTGTGAATGTGATCGGGCATCGAGATGGATATTTCCATTCCCGTCATCTAAGTGCGTATAGATATATATATTATTATATATATCGAATTCTCTTATATGTATACTCGTTGATATATATATATTAATATAAGCCTCGTAATCGCGATCCACACGCGTGTGATGTGGCGCTGGGCGTAAGAGATGTGATCGAAGTAGTGATATTCATTATAAAGATGTGATCAGCATGCAGTGATATCATTAATAAGATGTGATCATGCAGTGATCATCATTATAAGATGTGACATGCAGTGATATGTATTATAAGATGTGATCATGCAGTGATATCATTATATAAAGATGTGAGTCATCAGTGATATCAGGCATTAATAAGAATGTGATCATCGCAGTGGTATCATTTATAAGATGATGATCATGCAGTGGATAAATAATTATAAACTGTGATCATGGCAGTGATATCATTATAGATTGATCATGCAGTGGATATCAAATTATAAGATGTGATCAATGCAGTGATATGGATTATATAGATGTGATCTATGCAGTGATATCATTATAAGAGTGTTGATCATGCATGATATCATGCCAGTGCTATCCATTAGTAGCGGGTGTCGGGGGGGCTTGAGCATTTATGAATGAACTTGTAATGAAACTTTAACAGTAAAATCTATGACAACCGTAACCGCCGGCCTAATCCCCCCCGCACCTAATCCCCCGCCTCAGCCTAATCCCACCGCCGACACCGCTAATGCTCGCGCCACCCACCTAATGCCCTCCGCCCACTCGACACAGCCAACGCAACCACCCACCTACACAGGCCATCTGACATTCTACCATTACGCAACACGTCTAGAGGCAGTCGAGATGTAAGGTGTGTACATCTGGCTGCAACGCTATCGATCGAAACTCCTGCTAGTGTGTGCGTTTTGCAGTGTCCGTTACTACATTGCATCGAATAACTCGACAAGGCTTGTAATATATTGCACCGGTATCAAGCTCGTTGACCGGTAATAATGCGTAACGGCGTAAACATACAGACCCACGCACGGGAGGCAGGCGCGCAGATTGTGCGCACACACACACACACGCACCACCACAACACACCACACACACACACAACACACACACACACACACAGCACACACACGGCAGTCTCTCCTCTCAAGCTGCCGGCCACGCGTGTCGCGACACCACGACATACACACCGTACGCTCACATGCTATGCCCCGGCGGTCAGGCAGGCGGCGCACACATGTCACAAACAAACCATGACGCAGCAGCGATCTGCCACGTGGGTTCCTCCGCGAACATCCTTCTGCCTCTTTCCTTCCTTCTTTACGCCTCTAACTATCGAGCCGCACAACTAACCAGCGAAGCATTCGACGACGTGCATCTCAGCACTTGCTGTCGAGTTTTCTGAGTTGACAGTGCGCATCAGTGACGCATGGGCGGTGGCCGGCGCGAGTTTATGTCAAGCTGCTAAGCTACCTGAATCAGCTCGCGACTTGGTCACGGTTCGCGTAATTGAACTCATGATATATTTTCCGTAACGCTATATACTTCATCTAAACATCTTAAAGTCGATTAACACGTGGTCGATGCACAGCCGAAAGTTGCCGTCGAATGATCTTGCGTGCCTCGCAGGAGGAAAAAAAACATCGGCGCGTCTGCTGGAAATAGCAGTACAGTGTTGGCCATTTCGTCTCTGTAATAAAACTGCGATTGCCTTCATGTTCTTGTCTAGCGCCCGCGCGGTTAGCTGTATTATTCTTCGAGAGTACATTGCGCGGGAATTTTCAGCGCAGCGCAGCGCGTCACTTGAGTTCTCGCTACGGCCACGTGCGATCGCGTTACATTTGCGTGTATTACATGCATAGTCCGATATTGCATCCAGTATCACAAGCCTTGTAGTTTCCTTAACGCCTGATAGTACATAGACCGCGCGGCACAGACACGCAGCACCTCCGGCGCGCGCGCACGCACACACACACACATACACACATCTGCGCAGCACACCAGCACACAACGCCACGCACGCCACGCACGCTACACAGCATACACACACGCACGCACGCTACGCACGCACGGCACGCACACACGCGCTAATAGCCAACAGGCGACGTGTATATTTATCCAACGATAATTAGCCCAGCGTGATAAATAACTCGCTGCTACGGACGAAGTGTGTAGCTGCCAAGCTGGCCAGCACGTCCCATCCTCACTACGCACCTCCTCGCCAAAGTGTAAGTGAAAGCACTTACGTTCACTGACCAGCGCGATGTCCGCGTGGTGGCGCTACCGTCGGTAATGGTCCGACGCACCGCGACGCGACGCTCGCTCTCACGCACCCGCCGCCTCCTCCTCCTCCTCCGGCCTGCCATGGCCTCCTCCTGCTTCCTCTTTTCAACGCTCCTGTGTTTTATCGCGTATTCTGTCAACCACTAAAACAGTAAGTGGCCTATATATAGGGATGTAAGATGAACAGGCGGCGTTTAAATACCAGCGAGCCGTCGTCGCGCGTATTTAACGTCGTAGTAAAAACGTCAAACAGCTTCGAGCCTACACACTCGCGCACTACGCCACGCACGCACTCACCTTGCCGCACGCGACGCACGCACGCAGCACAGCACGCACAGCCACAGCACGCAACGACACAACATATGTACATACTCACTACATTGTGCAGCACAACATGGCCGCACACGGAAGCGCCGACGCAGCGCACACTCACACACACACACACACAAGCACACCTCACGCACACCACACGCAGACGCACACAGCACCACACACACACACGACGACACACACACACACACACACACACGCACGCACACACACCCACACCACACACGACGCACTACACCACCACGTCCACACACACCACACACACACACGTATTGAACACATACAGCACATTTGTGCTACCAATCTGTTGCGTGTGTCAGAAACGCTCGCCGTGGTCGCGCGACCTTAGCTCAGGAAACGCCACACTCCACAAGACCTTCGCTCGCACGAGACTCTCAGCGCTCTGACTAGACGGCAAAACAGTAACCTGTTTCTGACTTTTTCTGCCGAGACAATGTGGCGGTTAAAATCAAATAATCCCACGTCACGACGCCGAATACAGCGTGGGCCTACGTCACCAGGGTATCAACCTCGTTCCTGATGAACTGCGGCAACAGGACCGCACGCACGACAGCTTCGCAGTACTGCAGCAAAAGCTCCACTGTGGCGCTGTTATAGTACAGCGGCGGCGTATTAGCCTATACTAGCAAGCAGCTAATCATACATAGATGTAAAACACTAACAGGTATTATTATAGCTACTCTATGATTCTTATGTATGCTATAAGCGGTCTGTAGAGCTGTATGGGAATGAGCAGGATACAATGAAGGCGTTAGGTGTGTAATCCACGGCCCCGCGAACACGCGCACCATCAAGAATTCCTCGCATACGAGGCAAGGAGCAGAGTAGAAGGAGCTATACCGCAGAGCGGATTATGATATCGAGAGTATATGTCGCAGATAGTAACCGCGGGGCATTCGTTGCGTGTACGTACGTACGTACGTGACGTCGATTAGCTGCACGCGCAGTGTGCTGGTCACGTGAGTCACGTTTGTGAAACTCCACGCGATCCACTGGTGTAGTTTTCGGCAAGGCAGGTATCGAGTTATAGAAATGGCTGTGATATAAGATTGGCCCGGAACAAATGGTACCCTGGGTAACGGTAGCACACGGGGGGCGATCTGTGGCCGGGAGGGGGGGGGTACTCTGTGCTCGTAAGGGGTTTGATGTGTGGGTGTGGTGTGTGGTGTTGTGTGTTGCGGTGTGTGCGTGCGTGCGTGTGTGTGTGCGTGTGTGTGTGTGCGTGCGTGCGTGTGTGTGCGTGTGTGTGGTGCGTGCTTGCGTTGCGTGTGTGCTGCGTGTGTGTTGTGCGTGCTTGCGTGCGTGTCGTGCGTGAGCGTGCGCGTAGCGTGCGTGCGTGGCGTGCGCAGCAGTAGTGTGCTGTGTGTGTGTGCGCGCCCGTGAACTTGAACGGATGAGTCTACTGTCCTTGTATTATAACATCGTATGTAAATGCTGAAGAAGAGTATCATGTCTGGAATGGCGAAGTTCCGCTAGCGCTGCACGAGGCATGCATCTTCCTACAAATATTTTAATGTTTACATAATTTTTCTGGCTTAGCATCATTTACACGCATTCGTGCATGAATATTAAACCGCACGTTTACATGAATTCTTTATACAGTCGACAAAACCGCAGCATCAGCTGGCTATGTTACCGCACAAGTGCCGTGGCAACAGCAACATTTGCATTGCTCCATGCGAAAAAGCACTACAAAACAAACAGGAACGAACGCCGCTGTGAAAAAGCCGCTGAAATCAAAGATGATTCTCGTCTCGTAACTGTTATAGCGAATTAGCTTCGTCCTAGCAAGACTAAATTGGCCTCAAAAGCACGCACGACAGCGCACGCACGCAACGCACGCACCGCAGCGCACGCACGGCACGAAACGCAATGCACGAACACGCATGCACGAATACGCGCGCACGCACAGCACGAAACGCATGCACGAGAACGCAGGCGACACGCTACGGCACGAACGAACGAACGAACGCACGAACGCACGCTACCGCACCGCACGTACAAACGCAGCCGCCACGCTGACGCACACATATGATAACTCTCTTTCAATGTTTCCGTTCGCCTTCAGTCTCCCTCTCTATCCTTATCCTCTCTCTCTGCTCTGTCCTCTCATCTCTCTCATCTCTCATCGTCTTTCTCTCGTCTTCACTTCTGTCTCTCCTCTCTCTCTCCCTCTGCCTCTCTCTCTCTCTCTCTCTCTCTGCTCATCTCTCCCTCTCTCTCCTCTCCCTCTGTCTCCTCTCTTCTCGTCATCTCTCTTCTCTCCTCTCTCTC
This sequence comes from Priapulus caudatus, assembly GCF_000485595.1. Classification (NCBI taxonomy): domain Eukaryota; kingdom Metazoa; phylum Priapulida; class Priapulimorpha; order Priapulimorphida; family Priapulidae; genus Priapulus; species Priapulus caudatus. Next base: position 264,285 of record NW_014577172.1, on the reverse strand, counting down.
ATGCTCTATCGCTCTCTCTCTCTCTCTCTCTCTGCTCTGTCTCTCTCTCTCTCATCTCTCTCTCTCTATGCG
>NW_014577172.1:257462-264188 GCF_000485595.1 Priapulus caudatus | reverse complement strand
CCTCACACAATCGTCACTATACCTCACACACCGTACATCCTCACACACGTCACTTTACCTGCACACACCGGCACTTTACCACAGCACACCGTCGCTTTACCTCACACCGTTCACTTACCTCACAACTGTCATATACACACAACCGTCACTATGAGGCCCACACACACCCGTCATTTACCTCCACACCGTCACTATAGTACCAGACACCACCGTCACTATACATCACACACCGTCACTTAATACGGCTCACCCCGTCACACTACCACACAACCGCGTCACTATGAGGCCTCAACACCGTCACTTACCTCACACACCGTCACTAGCCACACACACGTCACTATACCACACACAACCGTCCTGATGCGTCAACACAAAACCGTCACTATGCCCCCACACCGTCACTATACCACACACACCAGTCACGTTTACCTCACCACTGTCAACTCTAAGCTCAACACACCGTTCACTGATACCGTCACACACCGTCACTATTACTCACACCACCGTCACTTTACGCTCACCACCGCACTATGCACACACACCGTCACTTATGCACACACACGCGTCACTATAACGCTCACACACCGTCACTTTACCTGCACCCAGCCGTACACTACCTCACACACAGCGTCCCACTACTCACACACGCGTCAGCACTACTCACACACGTCGACACACGCTCACACACCGTCACTTTATTCACACACCGTCACTTTTTTACCTCCCCCACGCGTCACAGCTAAATACACACACCGTCACTGATACCGTCACACGACCGTCCACACTACCACACACACCGCACACTACCTGACACACCGTCACTTTAACCCTCACACACGCACTTCCTGCACGCCAACCGTCACACTAACCCCACACCCCGTCACTTTCACCTCACACACCGTCACTTTACCTCACACAGCCGTCAACACTACACACAAACCGTCACTATACCTCACACACCGTCGCACTCCCTCACACACCGTCACTTTACCTCAACACACCGTTCACTTTACGCTCCACACACGTCCCACTACCACAGCACACCGTCACTATACCTCCAGACACCGTCACACCTACCAACACACACCCGCACACTTACCTCACACACCCGTCACTTTGACATCACACCACCGTTCACACTACCTCACACCCGTCACTTTTACCTCACAACACCGTCACGTTACCTCACACACCGTCACACTACACACACACCGTCACTATACTCAACACACCGTCACACTACCTCACACACCGTCACTATACCACACAACCGTCACACTACGCACACACACCGTCACTACTACCACACAGCACCGTCACTTACCTTCCACACCAGTCACTTTCCACACACCGTCACTTTACCACACAGACGCGTCACTAATACCTCACACAACCGTCACTTTACCACACAGCACCGCAGCCTATACCGTCACACACCGGTCACTTTACTCAGCACACCGTCACTTTACGCTCACACACCGTCACACCCCGACACACCCCGTCACTATACCTCCACACACCGTCGCCCTACCACAACACACCGTCACTATACCTGCACACCCACCTCACAGCTACCAGCACACACGCGTCACACTAACCAACACACACCGTCACTTACCCTCACCACCGGTCACACTACCACACACACCGTCACACTACATCACATACCGTCCACTTTACCTCACAACCGCACTTTACCTCACACACCGTCACACTACCACACACACCGTCACTATAACTCAGACACCGGTCACTTCCCCACACACCACCCGTCACTATACAGCTCACATACGCGTCAGCACTACAGATCACACCGTCACACTACCACACACGACCGTCACTTTATCACACACCGTCACACTACGCACACCACACCGTCACACTACCACACATACCGTCACTTTACTCGTCACACACCGCACTTACCTCACACACGGCGTCACATTAGCCACACAGACCGTCAGCTATACCCACACACCGTCATTTACACACCACAGCCATCACTATAACCTCAGCCACAGCCGGTCACTTTACCTCACACACCGTCACTTTACCTCACACACGGTCACTTTACGCACCACATCACCGTCAACTATCTCACACACCGTCAACTACTCACACACCGTCCTACCTCACACACCGTCCCTATACCTGACACACCGTCACTTTAAACCTCACACACCGTCACTCCTACTCCCACACCGTCACTGATAGCGTCACACACCGTCCACTACCACAACACCGTCACTATACACACTACACCGTCACCCCCACGCTCACACCCCGTCACTTTACTACACATCCGTCACTTTAGCCTCACACACCGTCACTTATTACCACACACACGTACTTTACCTCACCACACGCGTCAGCTTTACCTCACACACCGTCAGTTACCACACCACACCGTCACTTTACCTCACACACCGTCATCTTTACCTCACACACCGTCACTATAAACCACCACACCGTCACTATACCTCACCACGGTAACTTTACGCTCACACACCGTCACTTACCTCACCACACGCGTCACTTATATGCCTCAGCAACACCGTCCACTTATACTCACACACGCGTCGCACTTTACCAGACACACCGTTCACTATACCTCACCACACGCGTCATACTACACAGCACACCGTCACCCCCACACACACGTCACTTTACTTCAGCCCACCGTCCATACCGTCAACACAGCTCACTTTAGCTCTCACACACCTCAGCATTACCACCCAGACCGTCACTATACCTCACACACCCAGTCATTTAGCCACACACAGCCGCACTCTACGCTCACACACCGTCCCACTTCCCCCACACACCGTCACTTAGCCTAACACCCGTCACTATACCTCCCACACCGTCACTATACGCTCAACACACCGTCACTATACTCACACACCGTCAGCACTACCTCACACACCGTCACTATACACCACAGCCGTCAGCACCAGCTCACACACCGCCACTTTACCGTCTACACACCCGTCACTTTACCTCAGCACCCCGTCACTATACACACCACACGCGTCCCTTTACCTTCACACAGCCGGTCACTTGTACCTCACACACGGCGTCACTATACCTCAGACACCGTCACTCTACCTCCCACCCGCACTATACCTTCACACACCGTCACTATAACCACACAGCACCGTCACACCAGCTCAACAACCGTCACTGTTTACCCTCAACACACCGTCATAATACGCTCGACACACCGTCACACCATGCCTCACACACCGTCACTATACCTCACACACCGTCACTATACCACACACGAACCGTCACTATACGCTCCACACCGTCACTTTACCTCAACCCACCGTCACTATACCTCACACAGCGTCACTTTAACCTCACACCGTGCACTTTAACCTCACACACCGTCAGCTATACCTCACACACCGTCACTTCTACCTCACACACCGTCACTATTATCCTCAGCCCACCGTCACTTTCCTCACACTACCGCCACTTTACCTCACACCTCCGTGCACTATACCTCCCAACCGTCACTATTACCTCACACACCGTCACTATACCTCACACACCGTCACTATACTCACACCCCCGTCAACTTTACCTGCACCCACCGTCACACTACTCACACACCGTCACACTACTCAGCACACCGTCACACTACCTTCACACACCGTCCCATTAGCACTCATCACCCGTCACTTACTTCAACACAGCCTCAACACTACCTCAACTACCGTCACTATACCAACACCAGACGTCACACTACCTCACACAACCGTCACCCTTACCTCACACACCGATCACTTTTAACCTCACACACGTCCCTTTACAACACACACCGTCAGCTATCCCTCAACACACGTCACTATACCAACACACACCGTCACACTACTCACAGCACCGTTCACGACTACCTCACACACGCGTCACTTACCTCACACACCGTCACCACTACCAACACCACACCGTCACACTACTCACACACCGTCACTTACCTGCCCTAAAAGAAAAAAAAAAACACCGTCAACTACACACACAACCGTCACACTACTCACACACCGTCCACTATTACCTGCACACACGTCACACTCACCTACACACCGTCACACTACCTCACAGCACCGTCACTATATCTCACACACCGTCACACTAACTCAACACCGTCACTATATTCAGCACATCAGTCACCTATACTCACACACGTCACTATGCCACACACACGTCACACTACTCAACACACGTCACCTTAGCTCACGCACTCGTCACTTTACCTGCAACACCCCGTCAACCCTACCACACACAGCCGCCGTCACTTGTACCTCACACACCGTCACTATACGTCACACACCGTGCACATATTCACATACCGTCACTTTACCTCACACATCCGTCACTACCACACACACCGTCACTTTACCTCACACACCTTCAACTTTACTCCCCCACCGTCCATCCCCCTCTCTCTCTCTCTCTCTCTCTATCGCTCTCGCTTTCGCGCGTTCTTTCTCTCGCTCTCGCTCTCGCGCGCGCTCTCTCTCGCGCTCGCTTTCTTTTTTCGATCGTCCTACAAAAAGTGACCCGTTAAAAATAATAGTACAATTCGGCGAATAGGCGCTTGAGCATGGGCCGGGCGATTTTGCGCTAACCTTTTTTAATGCTGAGCTTTCACGTTGTTCTTGCTATAACACGAGGAGACCATTCTTAACCTTAAACCTTTCCGTTTCTCTCTCGCACCATGCACTCTCCCTCGTTATGTTGCCGTTATGGGCGTGCCCCTGAGCGTTTCCCTCGTAACTTGTTTCGTATGCAGCGTCTCATTCCTTACTCGTTCTAATAGTTCCCTCCTATTGTCTTCTCTCGGTTACTTCCACGGAATATTATGTCCATTAACTTCCAGCAGAATCACTGATGATTTCAACAGTTTGCAAATACTTTGTTTATTGTTGCGTAGCAACACGCGGCGCCACCGTCGCAAGCGTTTATTTCCTCTCTCTATCTCAGCATCTCTCCCCCTCCTCTATGCACTTCTCTCTATCTATCTCGGTCTCTCTCCCTCTTCCTCTCCCTGTCTCTCTCCCTCTCTCTACTTTCAATAGTGTCCCCTCGCTCTTCTCTCCTCTCTATCTCCGTTCCACCCCATCTCTCTCTCGCTCTTTCTCTCTTACTCAGTCCCACTCTCGTTCGTTTTCTCTTGTTTCTCTCTTGCCCGCCCCCTTGTTCCGTCTCTCTCTCTCTCCCTTGTTCTCGCTCTCTTTCTTTTGCATTCCCGCCTCTATACACTTAGCTATCGATGCAAAAAGGAATTTCTAGTTATAGAGCTAAACGAGCGGAAAGCTTTTTCCTGCATATAATTATTATTGTATATTATTTCAAGCTTTTTGCTCGTGTTTTCATGTAGTGGCGTAGACTTGACATAACGTCGCCTCCACTGGAATTTATTACATGTTTGCTTTCTTAAATATATTGTGGTATCATGTTTGCTTACCATTAATCTGTACAAACGTAATTATCTTTCATAAATTCCAATCTCTGTCATTAATCGACCAATGATAACACGATTAAAAGTTAATGCAATGTGGACGGAATTTTGACACATGTGCGAGCACTTTATGCGTTAACGCTCATATTGTCAATCATCTGTGTGTATTTTTCTATTTAACCTAGTCGTTTACAGTTTTTTACTGCTTTTTATAGTTTTCTAAATAAGAAATTCCGAAAGATTTGGGTAAAGATGAAGGTTTTTTTCAACGAAGGACCCCGTCGTGACGTTACAAAACTCGAATAAACTAAATAGACCCATATCGCTTATTCACTATAGCGGGTTTATAGCTGACGTCATAGTGGTCACGTGGTGTATGTCAGTGGTATGTAGTTGCACAATCATATGATCATTCGTTATTGCATTCCAAATAGCTAAACAAACAAGTGTAATATAAACCTATCATTTACAGTATTCTATATTAATGAACTGAACATTCAATAGGGTTTGTTTAATTCAAGCATTAGATACAGCGGTCGATAAAAGTTTGCATTTTTATATCGCACAGGGTGGCACGCAGTCAAGCGAACGCAAGTTTTCTCGCAGTGCAGAATTCGTAGGTTTCATGTTGTAAAATTGAGGCTAAATAACATTACTCCATCATGCATGCAGGGGCAGTAGTCGTTAAACCAGCATCATTCGCAGTCTTAATAAATTCTAACCAAATATTATACGGCCGAAATGAATGTGCACGGAATATACTTGAGTAAACTTTGTCCGCATGCAACAGCCATTGTTGTCTGTGTTCATCATATATACTGTAGTTATTATTTGGGTAAACCTCAACGGTAGCAGACTACCATGAGCTCACAAACAAACGTGTACAGAAATTGCGGGTAAACATGAAAACACAACACTTTAGAATAACTAAATCTGATATTCCACGTCTAAATCTAAGGGCGTTAATTGAAAAGAAAAATAGATATTATGCTACAGAAGAATAACGATGCAGATTGAAATTGCAATTTTCACTCGGCATGGTAGGATAGTTGGAAGGCGGGCAGGTAGGTATAGGAAACTGCCGAGTGCGTGTGCTTATCCGCCCCGCAATAATTAACTTAACAAAGACAACATCGAAATTGTCGATGAATAATTTATTGCCGATAAAGATGGCGCCCAGTACGTGGACTCTCAACAACAGACGCCTTCCGAAATCACCACCGTTTTTGTGTTTTCTAAAAAGCGGGAGGAGGAGGAAG
>NW_014577172.1:244280-255926 GCF_000485595.1 Priapulus caudatus | reverse complement strand
ACACACACACACACACACACACACACACACACACACACACATACACACACAAACATTGGCTTCTCTTTCTCGATAAATATAGAAATACTGTGTGCAAAGTACAGTAAAGCTTTTTTTAATATTTTTGCCTAAATGCGTTTAAACTTCGTTAGCATTCGTGCGCCACGATAGCAACCAAAATACACGCGGCAGTTGTTTTTAACGTGGCAGCAAGCAGCAGCAAACTCGGTGTTAGACGTTCCACGAAAAACAATATCGTAAACCTATATAACAGACATTACCACGAAAATTTCCCCTCTTTCGGAATGCTTCCCGTACAGCTGCGGCCATATTAGTATAAAGCCATAATTCCTGTCGTGGGAGGAGTTGTATGTTCGCGCTCAACGCAAAAATGTGGCCAAAATTTGCCGATGCCGTTTCATGTTCTCCGCTCACACGTGATGAATTAAGCGAAACTTAAAAAGTTAACTAAGCGAATTTAAGAAGTTTAACAGTCCAAAACGATGAGTCTCGACTCACTCGGTGTTATTGTCTGGTTACAATACCGGGTTACACCTATGTTTACAAACACTTACCTCTGCGTCCCTGAATCACTGATCACCGATGTCAGGAGTGATGCACACGTTATCCGGGTACGATGTTAGCTGCCTTCTCTTTGCCCGTACCTCTCGGCCGAACGCAGCAACGTAAGCGTAGCTACAAATATACCTCATAGATGGCGCTACGATCTAACGTGATAACTGAAAACTCTTGCGAGCCCCTTATGGAAGTCTATTCTAAGTTGCATTTTTCATAATAACGAATATATTTGCAATCGATTGCTGTAGTACATGACTGGACGATGCTGCGACATTGTGGCACAAGCCCCGGAACAATTACTTATTGTTAGTTGTTTATCGTTTAGAATGTAATGCATGTGTAGGGATATAATCTGTTGGCAGAGGTTATCATACGCACACTAGCTTGACCTACCTGCGCGTGTGGCGCTTTGTGCATATCTCGTCGGGAGTAAAATAACATAGCTTAGTGCATCATAGACGTATTGTACGTGTATTAGACAGTGTAATACTATTCGTATTCTTTGTGTCACTGAGTTATTATGCTGTGGATTAGGGAAAGTCTACTGAAATATGTATGTATGCGTGTTGATAAATAAATAATAAAATAAATAAATGCATGAATATAATGAAGACGCGCCGTTACCATAATAACGAATATATTTACAATCAATTACATGACTGGACGATGCTGCTACCTCGTGGCAGAAGCTGACATTACAAGTAAAAAATGGATTAAAAATGCATTAACGTGGAATATTATTACTTCTCACCAGAAAGACAGGAGCGAACCATTATTGTCTAGCGTGTTGTTTACTTTTTATTACTGCTACAGTTTCTGCGACCACGTAAAATCGCCTCGAAAGCAATAATATTTTGTTGGAATATTTTAATTTCGGATATACAGTACCAGTCGTTTTCGGGGTCATAAGGTGCTTATACTTTAGAGCGGATAGCGATCCCAATATTTTACTTGTGCAGCACTGCCCGGCATTTCACATGACTCTCATAGATCGGTGTTATCATGCACCTGTGCTGTCAGCCTGCCCGGCTCCACTTTGACCGTACAAAAAACGGCCGAAGAAAATTATCTTAGCAGTCAACGGCGACCGACGTCCGAGGCCCAATTCTCCATATATAAATATAGTAGTTCTTATTCAAAATACTTTTTGAGGTCCAGTGTTAGTCAAGAGTGCTGGAGAATTTATAGGTGCCTGTAAATAATTCCTGCTGGCTTCGTACAGGAGTGTTTTATTGCACGTGTCGCTTACTGCTCATCGCACGATGCTTCGAGCAAGGTTCTATATAATGATTATCTCCTAACGAAAGAACTCGACTATAAAATCGGCAGCAACCCTGGGAATCACACCTGCTCCTCAGATACGTGTTTTTATGGTGTCGCTTTATTGCGAGATCGTTAATCCATCATTCAGAGTCTACGTGTACATGAAGGTTGAATCACTGCACCAGGGACCATAAAGAGCACCCGAGATTCTAGAGGCGGATTTTTCTTTGAGGTGAACGTAAAAATCACACATTTGTATGTGAGGGATGAGATGCTGTATATATCACTTCTCTGGTAACAGTCTTGATGACGTCACGTCAGCCTTCGTCTGCTATAAAACAGATGAACATTGAGGTTTGAACGCATTGGGAAGGTTGTTGAGCTGTCGGTAGCGTGTCTTGTACAGGTAAACGTGTATTCTAATATTTGAAAAATCACGAATATGGAAACGTCAAGGATAACGTGTTCTGTCATAGCAATCATCGTAACGTGTCTTCTATCTGCTGAGAGTGGTAAGGCAAATCTTTCGCGTTCGTCAATACAGATGATTATGTTTGTAATATAAGTATTAATCAACTAACACATCGAATCCTCGATTTAGGTATGCGACAATTGCTTATTAATATTTTTCTATATTCTAATGACGCAGCCTGCGTTTATATGTATTGGAGTTTGTTCATGTGGGTCTTGATTTAGGTTTTTTTATTCGTGTTTAGTTACGCGCATTAGAATAGATTTGTTGTCGTGTAATTTGATAGCAATTTGAATAATAATGAAACAAATTTAATTGAAAATACATCTGCTACTGCTCATGACATTACCATGACCACACTACATTCTTCCCTACTAACATTAAGCAATGGTAAACCGACGTCAGAAAGCCATTTTTGACGCGAATTGTTCGTTGTTTCGCGCATAACCTTCTGTCATCAACTTCTGTTCTGATCAACCTTGTCTTTTTTCGTCTTTGATATACTCCCTTGGACTTTAATGACTAATATTTACGTCGTTACGAGGTTATAACACATACCGCATTGACGCATACGTAACCCGCTGTTTCTACATCGTTGCCGCGTACGTAACCCGCTGTTTCTACATCGTTGCCACATACGTAACCCGCTGTTTCTACATCGTTGCCGCATACGTAACCCGCTGTTTCTACATCGTTGCCGCATACGTAACCCGCTGTTTCTACATCGTTGCCCAAAATCTAAGGAAAGGGATAGTTGTAATTTCATGATATACATTCTTGTTGTTCGTGGGAATTATCATCAACAGATGGCGCTGTCGGTAGGATACGGAGTTGCACCATGAAGTAGATAGAACACACGTGATCGAGTATCATGCGATGATGATGATGATGATGATGATGATGATGATGATGATGATGATGATGATGATGGTGGTGGTGGTGGTGGTGGTAGTGGTGGTAGCGGCGGCGTTGGCAGTGGGGGTAGAAGTGGTGGTGGTAGCGGCGGCGGTGGCAGTGGGGGTAGAAGTGGTGGTGGTAGCGGCGGCGGTGGCAGTGGGGGTGGAAGTGGTGGTGGTAGCGGCGGCGGTGGCAGTGGGGGTGGAAGTGGTGGTGGTAGCGGCGGCGTTGGCAGTGGGGGTGGAAGTGGTAGTGGTGGCAGTGGGGGTAGAAGTGGTGGTGGTAGCGGCGGCGGTGGCAGTGGGGGTAGAAGTCGTGGTGGTAGCGGCGGTGGTGGCAGTGGGGGTAGAAGTGGTGGTGGTAGCGGCGGTGGTGGCAGTGGGGGTAGAAGTGGTGGTGGTAGCGGCGGCGGTGGCAGTGGGGGTAGAAGTGGTGGTGGTAGCGGCGGCGGTGGCAGTGGGGGTGGAAGTGGTGGTGGTAGCGCGGCGGTGGCAGTGGGGGTAGAAGTGGTGGTGGTAGCGGCGGCGGTGGCAGTGGGGGTAGAAGTGGTGGTGGTAGCGGCGGCGGTGGCAGTGGGGGTAGAAGTGGTGGTGGTAGCGGCGGCGGTGGCAGTGGGGGTGGAAGTGGTGGTGGTAGCGGCGGCGGTGGCAGTGGGGTAGAAGTAGTGGTGGTAGCGGCGGCGGTGGCAGTGGGGGTAGAAGTGGTGGTCGTAGCGGCGGCGTGGCGGTGGCAGTGGAGGTGGTGGGTGTTTTTGGAAGAAACACTGTATAAATCACCAACGAAGTAACCGCATTATGCAATCAAAATACATTACATTAAGTGTAAACGACCTTTTTTTTTATTTTTCACACACGATTACACACATGGTATACATTATTATAATATTACATACATTATGCACTCGTGGCTCTCTACTCTCGCCTTAGTAACACTTACACGCTCTCGCTCTCACGCGGTCTCGTGCGTAATTCATATAGAATAATTTTCTGAATCGCTGCCCGTTGTGTATGTAGCCTTGTGTAGTTTCATACGCCCGACCTTCGTGTTTATAACGCGCGATAAAAACATCCGAAGCCGCCATATAAGAACCGAACACGGGTTCGTAAATTCTTGCCACTAAAATACACGAAACCATCCTGAGTAAGGTGAGTTGTTTTCCTCACAGGTTCTCTATTGTTATCCAGCCGACGGGCGTCGTGTTGCACAGGTGCGAACAGCAGATCCGCTGTTTACAGAGGTTACCGTTCACTGGACAGTCGACGGCACCGGAGCCCGCCCCACTGCTCTTTGTACAACCTCTGACAACGGATTCCGTGAACACTGAAAGAAACGTAGTATATTCATTATTGCGGCTGTTTTTCGTAGCATGTATGTTCAGTGTTTACATATATATTGACGGTGCATCGTAAGTGGAGCGTCCGTCTTGCAATATAGATAATATCAGGAGTCTATCATATTGATAGACTCCTGATTATATATATATATACATACATACATTAATGAGCGAGTATTATAATATATATATATATATATATATATATATATATGTGTGTGTGTGTGTGTGTGTGTGTGTGTGTGTTGTGTGGTGTGTGTGTGTGTGTGTGTGGTGTGTGTGTGTGTGTATGTGTGCGTGCGGGTGTGCGTGTGTGCGAGCGTGCGTGCGGGTGTGCGTGCATGTGGTGCTATTAGGACGTCTATACTCACGCGCGTTCGCTAGCATCGCTCGACGACGCCGCATACGTCGTCCCAGCAGACGTCGCAGTCGCGCCTCTATGATCGGGGAGTCGGTCGAGTTTGGCCGCTGTACCGCAGTGAACGTCGCCAACCGGCTTGTCCGAATAAACGACGCTGAACAGACACACGTGACAACTGACGCTCGTCACTGCAAAGATGTAGAAACAGCGGGTTACGTATGGCGGCAACGATGTAGAAAACAGCGGGTTACGTATGCGGCAACGATGTAGAAACAGCGGGTTACGTATGCGGCAACGATGTAGAAAACAGCGGGTTACGTATGTGGCAACGATGTAGAAACAGCGGGTTACGTATGGGCAGGCAACGATGTAGAAACAGCGGTTACGTATGCAGCACCGATGTAGATCAGCGGTTACGTATGTGGCAACGATGTAGAAACAGCGGGTTAACGTATGCGGCAACGATGTAGAACAGCGGGTTACGTATGTGCAACGATTAGAAACGGGCTTAGTATGTGGCAACGATGTAGAAACAGCGGGTTACGTATGCGGCAACGATGTAGAAACAGCGGCTTACGTATGGCGGCAACGATGTAAGAAACAGCGGGTACGTATGCGGCAACGATGTATGAAACAGCGGGTTACGTATGCGGCAACGATGTAGAAACAGCGGTGTTACGTATGTGGCAACGATGTAGAAACAGCGGGTTACGTATGGCGGCAACGATGTAGAAACAGCGGGCTAACGTATGCGCAACGATGTTAGAAACAGCGGGTTACGTATGCGGCAACGATGTAGAAACAGCGGTTACGTATGGAGCAACCGATGTAGAAACAGCGGTTACGTAAATGCATCAACGATGTAGAAACAGCGGGTTACGTATGCGGCAACGATGTAGACACAGGCGGGTTACGTATGGCGCGGCACGATGTTAGAAACAGCGGTTAACGACTACGCGGCAGCGATTTAGAAACAGCGGTTTAGTATGGCGCAATTAACGATGTAAGAAACATGCGGTTACGTTGGCGGGTCACACGATGTAGAAACGCGGGGTTACATATGGGCAACGTATGTAGACACAGCGGGTTACGTTACGCGCAACGATGTAGAAACAGCGGTTACGTTGCGGCAACCGAGTAGGAAAGCCGCGGGTTACGTATGGAGCAACGATGTAGAAATCAGGCGGGCTTGCGTATTCGTGCAACGATGTAGAAACAGCGGTGTCACGTATGCCGGCTAACGATGTACGAAATCCCAGCGGTTACGTATGGCGACAACGATGTAGAAACAGCCGGTTAGCGTATCGGCGTACGATACTAGAAACCGCGGTTACGTACCTCGGTGGCCGACGATATATGACACAGCGGGTTAGCTATGTGGCGACGATATAGAAACAGGCGGTTACGTATGTGGCGGACGATAATTAGGAACAGCGGTTTCACGTATGTGACAACGATTCGAAACAGCGGTTACGTATGTTCAGCAACGATGTAGAAAACAGGCTGTTACGTATGCGACAACGCATGTAGAAACAGGCGGTTACGTATGTGGCAACGCAATGTAGCAACGGCGGGTTACGTATGTGGCAAGCGATGTAGACACAGCGGGTTAGGTATGGAGCAACGATAGTAGAAACGTGGGGTTATCGTATATGCGTGCAATTCTGGTATGTGTTATAAACCTCGTACGACGTAAATATTAGTCTATCAAAGTCCAAGTGAGTTACTCGAAGACGAAAAACAGACAAGGTTGATCAAGAACAGAAGTTGATTGACATGAAAGGTTTATGCGCGAAACAACAAAAACGATTCGCGTCCAAAAATGGCTTCTCTGACGTCGTTTTACATTGCTTATGTAGTAGGGGAGAAATACGTCGTGGTCATGTTTTTAATGTCATCGACAGTAGTAGATGTAATATTCAATTAAATTTGTTTCATTATTATTCAAATTGGCTATCAATTACACGACAACAAATCTAATTCTAATGGCGCGTAACTAACACCACGAATAAAAAAAACCTAAATCAAGACCGCCACCATGAACAAAGCTCCGCAATACATCATAACACGCAGGCCTGCGTCATTAGAATATAGAAAAATTACTTAATAAAGCGTAATTGTCGCATACCTAAATCGAGGATTCGATCGTGTTAGTTGATTAATACTTATATTACAAATAATCATCATTGTATTGACAGAACGCGAAAGATTTGCCTTACCCACTCTCAGCCAGATAGAAGACACGTTACGATGATTGCTATGACTGAAGCACATCGTTATCTCTGGACGTTTCCATATCGTGATTTTCAAATATTAGAATAGCGCCGTATAGCCGTGTACAAGATCACGCTAACCGACAGCGTGCAAGCAACTCTTGCCCAATGCGTTCAAACGCTCAATGTTCATGCCTGTTTTTATTAGCAGACGGAAGGCTGACGTGAACTTCAAGACTAGTACCGAGAAGTGATATATTCAGCATCTCATCCCTCACCATACAAATGTGTGATTTGTTACGTTTCACTCCTCAAAGAAAGAATCGCCTCCTGAATCTCGGGTGCTCTTTCTGGTCCCTGTGTGCGCGTTGATTCAACCTTCATGTAGCAGCGTAGACTCTGATGATGGAAGTTGAGCGAATCTCTGCAATAAAGCGACATCACATAAAAACTACGTGATCTGAGGAGCAAGTGTGATTCCCAGGGTTGCTGCGCCGATTTATAAGTCGGTCTTTCGTTAGGAGATAATAATTATATAGAACCTTGCTCGAAGCATGCGTGCGATGAAGGGCAGTAAGCAACGCGTGCAATAAAACACTTCCTGTACAAGGCGTCCAGCAGGAACTTATTTACGAGCAACCTATAGAATTCATCAAGCAGCTCTTTGACTAACACTGGACCGTCAAAAGTATTTCTTGAATAATAACTACTGATGATTTATATATGGAGAACTTGGGCCTCGACTGCTCGTCGCCGTTGACTGCTAAGATAATTTTCTTCGGCCGATTTTTATACGGTCAACGTGGAGCCGGGCAAGCTGAACGCGCCACCAGGTGCATGAAGAACCACATCCGATCTATGAGGTCATATGAAATGCAGGGCAGTGCTGCACAAGTAAAATATTGGGATCGCTATCCGCTCTAAAGTATAGCACCTTATGACCCCGAAAACGACTGGTTACTGGTATATCCAAAATTAAAATATGGCAAAAATAGTTATTGCTTTCCGAGGCGAACTTTTACGTGGTCGCCAGAAAACTGTAGCAGTAATAAAAAGTAAGCAACAACCGCTTAGAACCTAATGGTTTCGCTGTCCTGTCTTTCTGGTGAGTAAAGTAATAATATTCCCCACGGTTACTGCTTTTTAATGCCATTTTTTTACTTTGTATTGTCAGCTTCTACCACGAGGTAGCAGCATCGTCCAGTCATGTAATTGATTGTAAATATTATTCGTTATTATGGAAGACGGCGCGTCTTTTATTTATTTATGGCATTTATTATTTTAATGTATTTTTTATCATACTACGCATACATACATATTTCAGTAGACTTTCTAATCCTACACAATAATAACTTCAGTGACACAAAGAATACGAATAAGTATTCACTGTCTAATACACGTACAATACGTCTATGATGCACTAATGCTATGTTATTTTATTCCCGACGAGATATCAGAAAGCGCTCCACGCGCAGGTAGGGTCAGCTAGTGTGCGTATGAAATAACCTCGGCCGAACAGATATAATATATTATCCCTACCTGCATTATATTCTCAACGATACACAAATAACAATAAGTAATTGCTCCGGGACTTGTGCCATGAGGTTTGCAGCATCGTCGCAGGTCATGTACTACAGTAATCGATGTTGCAACATATATTCGTTATTAATGAAAAATGCAACTTAGAAAGCCTTCCTATAAAGGGGCTCGCAAGAGTTTTCAGTTCAATCAACGTTAGATGCGTAGCGGCCATCTATGCAGGTATATTTGTAGCTACGCTTACGTTGCTGGCGTCGGCCGAAGAGGTACGGGCAAAGAAGAAGGCAGCTACATCGTACCGGATAGACGTGTGCATCCACTTCTGACATCGTGATCAGTGATTCAGGGACGCAGAGGTGGAGTGTTTTGTACATAGGTATAGTCCCCCCGGGTATTGGTAACCAGAACAAGTAACGACCGAGTGAGTAATAGACTCATGCGTTTTGGATTGCTTAACTTCTTAAATTCGTTTAGTTAATTCTAAGTTTCGCTTAATTTGCACGTGTGGAGCGGCAGAACATGAAACGGCATCGGCAATTTTTGGCAGCATTTGTGCGTTGAGCGCGAACATATACACTCCTCCACGACAGGAAGTATCGGCTTTATATAATATGGCCGGCAGCTAGCTGTACGGGAAGCAAATTCCGAAAGGAGGGGAAATTTTTCGCTGTAATGTCTTGTTATTAGGTTTACGATATTGTTGTTTTCGTCGAACGTCCTAAGCACCGAGTTTGCTGCTGCTGTGCTGCCACGTTAAAACAAATGCCGCGTGTATTTGGTTTGCTATCGTGGCACGAATGCTAACTGAAGTTTAAACGCATTTAGGCAAAAATATATAAAAAAAGCTTTACTGTCACTTTTGCAACACTACAGTATTTCTATATTTATCGAGAAAGTGAAATGGCAATGTTTGTGTGTGTATGTGTGTGTGTGGTTGTGTGTGTGTGGCAGTCGTCGTGCGTGGCTGCGTGCGTGCGTGCGTGTTGCGTGTGCGTGTGCGTGTGCGTGGTGCGTGTATCGTGTACGTGCGTGTGGTGCATGTGAGTGGTGTTTGTGTGTTTATGTGCACGCGCAACCGTGTTTTCATGCCATGTAGTGTGCCTATTGCGACGTGATAAGTGCGGTGGCGCCGTGTCGTGCGTGCGCGTGTATCTGTGCGTGCGCTATGTGCGGGTCTGTGTGTACAGCGAGTAATTTCGCACGTCTTGTTTTAAATCACTTGTGTCAACAAATGCACACCTTGAGCGTTTTCGTTAGCATATGTCTAATGATTCGCCTCTACGCTGGTCAAGCCGCGTTTTTTTAAGCTCTGGGCATAGCAGTGTGCGGTGTACCTAAGCTAGCTTAGCGCTCCTCTCGTCCCATTTCTCCTCTCTCTCTTCTCTCTCTCTCTCTCTATAATATATGATCTCTCTCTAACTCTCTCTCTCTATATATAAAAATTATTATTATAAAAATAAGTATATAATTACTGATTATGTGTTATATAAATGCAGCGATATAAGCTATCATTAGCTTTATATTCCTATCAATAGTAGATATATTCTTCACGGACCACGCGCCCTGAAATATATATAATACATATTCAGGGCGCACGAGTTTAACGAATCTGGTGCGTGTTGAGCAGTGCATCGCAATGTTCGCTTTCGTCAACCCACGCGATTTTACCACTTTTCTTTTCGCAATATAGAAGTGATACACGAATGCAAGTTGCTGCCGAAATGCTCCGTCATACACGGATCAATTAAATCATAACGAGTTATATAATAGTGAGTAATGAATTTATGTGGTTTTGCATCGGTGCTAGACAACGGTATACACTCTTGCTCCTCCTCCTCCCTCCTCCTCCTCCTCCTCCCATTCTCCTCTCCTGCCTCCTCTTCCTCCTCCTCCTCCTCCTCGTTCCTCCTCCTCTCATCCTCCTCCTTACTTCCTATTCCTCCTCCTCCTCCTCCTCCTCCTCCTCCTCTCCTCCTCCTCCTCCTCCTCCTCTTCCTCTTCGCTCTTCCTCCTCCTCTCCTCCTCCTCCTCCCCTCCTCCTCTTTCCCCCCTCCTCTTCTCCTCCTCCTCTTCCTCTTCCTCCTTCTTTTGGCTCCTCCTCCTCCCTCTCCTCCTGCCTCTTCCCCCTCCTTCTCCTCCTCTTCCTCCTCCTCTTCCTCCTCTTTCTCTTCTCCTCCCCTCTCTTCCCCCCCTTCTCCTCTTCCTCTTCCTCCTCCTCCTCCTCCCTCCTCCTCCTCCTCCTCCTCCTCCTCCTCCTCCTCTTCCTCTTCTCCTCCCTCCTCTCTCCCCCTCCTCCTCCTTCTCTTCCTCCTCCTCCTCCTCTTCTCCTCCTCCTCCTCCCTCCTCCTTCTCCCACCTCTTCCTCCTTCTCACTCTCTTCCTCCTCCTCCCCTTCTCCCTTCCCCTTCTTCCTCCTCCTCTCCTTCTTCTTCCTCCTCACTCCTCCCCCTCCTCCTCCCCTCCCTTCCTCCTCCTCCTCCCTCCTCCTCCTCTCCTCCTCTTTATTCTCCTCCGCCTCCTTCTCCCTCTTCGTCCTCTCCTTTCCTCCTCCCTCCTCCTCTCCTCCTCCTCCCGCTTACTCCTCCTCCCGCTTTTTAGAAAACACAAACGGTGGTATTTCGAGGGGTCTGTTGTTGAGAGTCACGTACTGGGCGCCAATCTTTATCGGCAATAAATTATTCATCGAGCAAATTTCGATGTTGTCTTTTTGTCAAAATTATGCGGGGCGGATAAGCCACCGCACTCGTACAGTTTCCTATCGCTACCTGCCCGCCTTCCAACTATACTACCAATGTCAAGTGAAGAATTTCAATTTCATCTGCACGTTATTCTTACTGTAGCATAATATCTAATTTTTCTTTCAATTAACGCCCTTTAGATTTTAGACGTGGAATATCGAATTTAGTTCCATTTCCCTAAAGTGTTGTGTTTTCAATGTTTACCTCGAATTTCTGTATCACGTTTGTTGGGAGCTCACTGGTAGTCTGCT
>NW_014577172.1:234737-244255 GCF_000485595.1 Priapulus caudatus | reverse complement strand
TTGAGTAAACATAAAAAATATGCATAACAAATGTAAATAAACCTTACGAGAAATGTCAAAAATACATATATATATTCTGTCTATTGCTCTTTTGCCTTTGTTTGGTTTTTCTCAAACCAATAAACTAGATCGGTGTTCGCGCATGCCCAGTAAACAGAGTATCTTTGTGAACAGAGAAAAACTTTTTGAACAAAAATTACAGATTTAAAATAGAGAGTGGACTAAAGACAATTGCATAATATATAGCTTACTGAGAGAGAGAAAGGAGGTGGGAGACTGAGGAAAGGCGGCAGGGAAGATATCTTAGGGTGGTGGTGGTGGTGGTGGTGGTGGTGGTGGTGGTGGTGGTGGTGGTGGTGGTGGTGGTGGTGGTGGTGGTGGTGGTGGTAGAAAAAGAAGGAGGCTGAGCAAGCGACAGAAGAGGCAGGGAAAGAAGGAGAGTGGATAAAATAAGTATTTTGCACCCTACAGGCTAGGGCGCTATCCTAATTATAAACACAAGTCTACTGATAAGAATCTATTACAGAAATCTATGCAGAGATACCCCCTAACCATTTAAAATGCATATTCATCACAAAATAGAACTCCTCTGGTGAGAAAATACGCATGCGCGAACACACTAACGTAGCAAGATTGTGTACTGACTGGTATATGCAGCGGGTACCTTACATGCAAGGTATTCTTCCTATTTCTTAAGACAAGTCTACAGATAAAATTTTATTATATAAATCTATGCTAGAATACTTCCTCTCCAATTTAAATGCATAATTTTCGCAAAATTTAATTCTTCACGAAAGATATTACGCATGCACGAGCACCGTTTCAGTACGGACTAAAGACAACTGCATAATACCATTACCACCACCACCACCAACACCATGAGTAGTTTAATGTGAACAATGTCTATCACAATGTATCCTTCGAATAATATTATAAAGCGGCTAGTTTAGTCCGACTTTTCTATATGGTAGGTTGGGTTAGGTTCGTGCATTCCCAGTGTCTGCGAAACAAAAAATTAGCAGGTAGACATTATACGTTGAATCCGAAGAGCACATGACCACGGTGTGTTTGATCCCGATCGGCTATTTCCGATCGGTTATTTCCGATCGGTTATATCCCGATAGGTTATTTCCCGATAGGTTATTTCCCGATCGGTTATTTCCCGATGTTTTACTTCAATATATATAACATGTCCACACAAAGCATGCAGAGCAACATCACATCTGCAAAAAAACAAACAATCGCCATGCGAGATATCGCCACCTATCACCTCTCTCTAGGCAACAAAACTACTAGTGCAAATTCCACAAGGACAGTTCTCAAGGTAAGATCAAAATAATAATGTTGTAACGCGTGTGTTTGTTGTCATTTCACCGACTCTGACCTTTGCTCATCGTCAAAGAAAGGTTGCAAGAACTTCGCTACAGTGAAGAAATGATATTCGGCATCGATCGTCGTGAGACCACGATTCTACGTAATACGTGAATAGAATATATATTCTAATTTGTAATTCTAACGACGTTTGTTATTTGTAAACTATACTGTACTCGTGTCTACTCGTGTATATTCATATCTCGCTGGTGTTTTTTTAATCTAATATTAGCAAACACGCACCTCCCTTTGCGATATCTTACTTCTCAGTAATGTAAGTGCGATTGGTACCCGTCAGCTGGTCTCGCAGCTGATGTGGTTCCCACGTTATCTGAGTTATAAACGCACTCGCATTTGTCATAAGCGATTAGAGAATGCTTTACGCTATGCACAAGTAGACTGTGTCCTCGGGTTAGAATGTCACATAATGTATCGAAGCTAATATAAGCACGTCGGAAAAGTTGTCGTGGCATCGGGTTACTTCATTCGCCGACCTAATGATCTAAAGTGGCATGTCGGATCGTTTCAAAGACATGCACATCTTCGCTCGTTCTTAACGTATGCTCACTCAGCTTTCCATTCCACGGTGACACCTACTACGTCAAAATACGTATGATTAAAAACGTATCGTGTTAATTATAAATACGGGCTGATTATACGAACTTTAATGATATTCGCTTGTGCTACGTCCAGATAGTTGGCACTTCATATATGAGTGATGTATCGACGAGTTAGGATGACTGCTATCATCAGTATGTTGATCTTCCTCGCTGTGGTGTTCGCTGATGAACAGGAACCGACCATGGCCAGCCTCTACTGGCCCGGGTATCTATATCTTTATTTATTATCTTCTCTTTCTGCTGTAAGTTGTAAAGCTTCAATGACTAGTAAGGTATTAAATGTATAATTTAATAGTCCATATATTTATTGTAAGGTCGTTACCATAGAGGTTTTCTTGCAGGAAATGAATTTGCAAGCATTTCCGTCCGCCTTAGTGAGTGCGTTAAGTGTATCCGAGTTGGTATAGTTCTATATTTTCATACCTCTGGTTATAAGACCCTTAGTTAGAGTAGGTTAAACGAGAGGGATGGTGTAGTATGATCATATTTCATGAATTCATATAAGATCATATTCACATAGTTATCATATCAGTAATGATTATTTCATCTGTTCGTGTTATATTGTGTGCTTTCTCTGTCTGGAGGAAACGTCCTGGCTCTGCATGGGTCATTACCTGTGTGGTGGTGATTCGCAGGTACAGGCATTGCGTGAAGGACTATGAGTTTGCAAAAGGTTTTAAGACGAAAGACGTACCAGAGAGTGAAGCTGTCGGGTCCATCTATCACCTTACCGACGACTATCCACGTACTTAGTAAGTGAAACACAACATAAAAACGCAACATTGAAAGTGATCGTATAGGCTTCAGCATTGTCTAAAACATAAGAAACGACACCAAAACCTCCTTAATCAAAAAACCCAATCAATTTCTATTAAAAAAATTTATAGTTTGAAGATTCTGATGGCGGTCATCTTGAAAAATGGTTGCCATTTTGAAATTTCAAGTGGCTAGGACAGTTTTCTTGTCAAGTGACCCATAGAGACTGCTTATGACAATTTTCATGCTTGTATCACCAACTGAACGATTATGCCTAAAAACACTTTTTACCGCTCCACTATATAGACCCCTGGTTCTCAACCGGGGGTACTAGTACCCCCTGGGGGTACTAGTACCCTCTGGGGGTACCAGCGAACACCACAGGTGGTACCTGGGAAGCCTCTTAGACAATTAAAAAAAAGTAGTGCTGTATAATTATAATCAGCGGGTGATTCAGGCATCTCTATCGACAGTGCCAACAAGTCATGGTTTAAAAAAAGTTAGTTTCTGCCATGCAGCCGCAGTCTTCTCATTGAACTGTCGTTTAGGGCACAGTGCGCTTGATTGGAAAAATTTGCTGTGCGACTGCATTAATAAAATATAAACATGATGTCAAAATATTCATGACAATACATCAGTGTAGGTTCTTCATTTTGCTTATGGCGGGCGAAGGGGTACCAGGAGATAGCGTAAACAAATTAGGGGTACGGGAAGTCCAAAAGGTTGGGAGCCACTGATATAGACATTAGAACTGCATGCACGCTTAGATAAATAAAATAACATCAGCGCGTTTGGATGCTAAGATTCTATGATCGGTTTCATGCTCCAACGGTTTCATGCTCCAACGTTGACCCAGAATCCATCGCTGAGCAAGTAGTTTCAGCGTCAATGTTTTAGTATTACTAACCGTGACATGACGCGCGTATCCCGTTAGCTACCTGCGCTTCGTGCAGTAAGGGTAGCGTTATAGGGACGTCGGTTCTTTCCATATAAACTATACTCTTCGCTCAAAGCTGGGTTGTCCGCCATATCAGTTACCTATCGGTATGCTGCCATCAGACACCGCAGTCAGACCGTGACTAGGTCTTTGTCTGACTCCATTACCTGAGCAGTAACTAGCTACGATCACTGGCAGGCCTGTTGGCGTACCTATATCTTACTGGGATCACGCTTATAGATACAAACTGTCCTCTTGTATGCTAATCTCTTTCCTGGCGGGCGGGAGGGGTCCTACCGCCAACATCGTTTGCTGGTGCAGGGCGACTACACCGCTTACAAACCACTCTCGGTCTAACATGCGAAGTAGTTTTGATAAAACATTTAAGAACTCTATTTATAAACACTATTAGTGTACAATGCGGTGTATTGTTTGGCTGTCAATATCTTAATATTGGCATAGTAACATCGTAGTCTTTGCACGTCCTCCGTCACTGATCGCAGAGAAACAGAGTGGAAGTCACTCCTAGGTCTCTAACTGACAACAACAGTAAAACTCGGTAAAACTCCAAGCTTCTTATTTGATAGAATGTCTGAATATAGAAACCCTGATCATAATTATTACATCGTCCTCATATCTAGAAAATAATACTATATCTATTATCTAGATAATAAAATTATTATATGAGTTTATTTGTGATATAGCTTGCTAACATTCAAAGATTGGGGATGTCCTCTGATAATATTATCCTACAATATGTTTAGCTACATCTGCTTACCTTGCTCCACATGTGGATATGGATTAAAAACACTAGAAAGATGTCATAAGGATAAGGACACAGAATGCTCTGAGAAGGGCGAATGTGAGCGATCCGGCTATATCTATGATGACAGTATTGGCTGCATACCGGATCCAGGTAAAGCAATGTTTCGCCCATTAAATTGACTTCAAAAGGACTTTATAGTATCGATGCTGGCATATTTGAACAGAGTGATCTGGTTTACCTTTACACCACATTCCTAAAAAGGCACATGCAGTACTTATATTACTACTTATATGTCCTATTAAGGGGAGCTTATATGATAAAAAGATGAAAACATTAGGATGCATATATATGTAGCGAATTTGGCCTTATAATAAGCTTTAATGGCGATAAGAATGATAAATATTATATATATAAATATATATATATATATATATATACGCATTTATATTTACAGATTATGAGGAGGAACTCGGCAACTCGGCGGAGATGGAGGAAGCAGTAGATGCTATAACAATTAATAACAACAACATGTACGACTCAAAATGTAAGTGATCCGAAATTTACATTTGCATCGGTTTGGTGTTTAACGATTTTTGTTTCAAATCAGTGAAGGTTATCAGTTAGAGGTTGGGTTTCTAACACACTGCACTGTGTGATGAATTATTTTATTAATAACATTAATTAATTAGTCCATTTCAAAAATAAAATGATTGTAAATAAATACAAATTGTATTTACTGAACTAGCTACTACGTCCAAATGCTCCTCTACAACACACAGTCTCAGCGCACACACGTACGCCACCGTGTACAAATACTCACACAGCAAGATAGAGTGATAGAAGAGAGAGAATAGATATAGATGTGCCTTTATGTGAGCTTTGCAGAGTGGTATGTGTGCCCGTCACGACTGGGGCGTCACCCGCGGGCCAGCATTGCACCCGAGCCGACGCATGCGTGTGTGCTGTGTGTGTGTGTGTGTGTGTGTTGTGTGTGCTGTGGTGTGCGTTTGTGTGCGATGGTGCGCTGCCGCGTAACTGTGCGTTGTGTCGTGTGGTGTGTGTGCTGGCTGTGCTGTGTGTGTGTGTACGTGTGGCGTGTGTGTGCGTGGCAACCGCTGCGCGTGTGCTGTGTGTGTGGTGGGGTGTATATATATATGTGTGTGGATGTGCTGTGTGTGTGTGTTGTGTGTGTGGGTGTGTGTGGTGCGCGCGCCGCGCGGCGTGTGTGGTGTGTGTGCTGCGCGCCTGCTAGCGTGTGTTGTGTGTGCGTGGTATCATATATGTGTGTGTGTGTGTGTGTGTGTGTGTGTGTGTGTGGTGATAGTGTGTGTGTGTGTGTGTTGTGTGTGTGATGTGGTGTCGTGGTGCGAGCGTGTGTGGTGATGACAGTGTTTCAGAGGACGGAATTTTTCGGGGGAGAATTAATTACTAATAGTATTAGTTAGATAGTGTAGAATAGTATAGATTAAACAATTGGTATCAGTAAATGACAATTTAGCATGATGTCTTACTATTTGTGTTTATTATTGAAACGGCCCAAGTGCCCGTCAGATGCTCCTTGTAGTGTCAAATAGTGAGTACTCGTTTACATGTTTTTACACATGATTTCCTACTATTTTCAGATGAGCAATCAGCGATACACTAAGCAGCATCACCACTGTGTCGTCTGTTTAGCTGTACTGGCTATGTTTCTCGCCTCTGCTAGTGTTAGCTACTTGCCTATCATGTCGTCGCCGCACGAGTTAAAACAACGTAGAATGCCTGGTAGAATGACGAGGATGGGTCGCAGAAGAAAGAGGTGTAGCGAGTGCGTCTGTCTAAGAGAGGTAGCTAACGTCACTAGCAATGGCAGCGTCGAATATGCGTCAAAGGATATCGCCAAGTTCGTCCGCTATGAAACCCGGCATGAATCTGAAAATAGGACTTCATGTAACTATTCTTTCATCAGCCCTCGTTGTACCACCTTTTTGTATGTGTATAATATATGTGTACATAGTTGTATGTTGTTATCGTGAACATATTTGCTATGTGTATGTAACATGTGTAAACGTAAATGTATGATTACGTATGTATTGTAAAATCAGCAAACAGCGCCCGTCTAAAGCCAGTCATGCCGCCCGTCATGACAAAAATCCTCACACTGCTGATAATTTTGTGTCTAACATTTTACTTCTCTCTTTTCTCTCTCTTCTCTTCCTCTCTCTCTGCTCTCTCTCTCTCTCTCTCTCTCTCTCTCTCTCTCTCTCTCTTGTCCCTCTCTGTCCCTCTCTTTCTCCCCCCCTCTCTTCTGCTCTGTCCCTCTATCTTATTCGCTCTTTCTTTTCTCTCCTGTCCCTCTTTTTTTCTCTCTGTCCGCCTTCTCTCTCTCTCTCTCGCTCCTCTCTCTGGGAGTCTCTCGTCTCTCTCTCTCTACTTTCTCTCGATCCTCTCGTTTCTCTCTCGATCCCTCTCCTCTCTCTCTCCTCTTCTCGCCTCCCTCTCTGCTCTCTCTCTCTTCTCGTCTCTCTCAGTAGCGTCTCTCTCGCTCTCTCTCGCTCTCTTCCGTACAACGGAAGCATGAGAATTGTAATAACTCGTCACGATAATTGTCTGTAACGACGACTTTAATGTAAATAGTTTCAAACCGCGTGTTTGCAATCACAACTGCGTGTTTGCAATAATTAAAATCCGTTTACCCAATGGATTGATCCTCGTGAGATTTCATCGCAAAATTATTCACCGCACGAGTTTATATAGTATCTTCAAGACTAAAAATTTCCCCAGCTTAATTTCAGTTTAGGCAAAATAAAACTCGTTTGCTTCATAGACTTCGACGTTTTCCCGTGCTCTATGTCCTCGCCGCACACACACACACACACACACACACACACACACACACACACACACACACACACACACACACACACACACACGCACACACACACACACACACACACACACACACACACACACACACACACACACACACATAGCGGGGTCGTGCACCTCTGAGGCAATTTTCTATCATTTCGACAAGCGCTCGATTCGCACGTACTTGTTTCCGTGTAGACGTGAAGAAGCGTGTCTGTTAAAGACGCCTCACCTCCTGCGGTGGCCGAGGAAAAATCAGTCGCTATAAAATAAAGGCTGGCGGATGTATCCGTGCTGCGACTGTGAGTGAGTATTGTGACCACACACTAATGGCGAATAGAAGCATAGAGTTACGCTTCCTGGGATCAAACGGGTTCATAAAATTATCCTGATATTTCCGTCGACATTGCGAGAGAGTGTTAGCGGAGGTCATCGATACTGGAGGCGTATAACATTGCTATTACACAGAAGTAACAGAAGAGAGAAGAAACGCGATATGGCCAAGGGAGAAACCGTAGAAGTCTGCTTCTTATATATACACTACATCAGCGACCGACATGCACTGCTTAGGGTTGAATACACGCGCGGAAAAGTACGGCAGTAGTATAAAATCCTTTCATCTTCATCGACGTGTGGTGACCTCGTGATTTTTAAAACCAGAACGCCACATTGAACCGACGTCGTTCGCATCCGTTGTTGGATGACACGCAGAACAAACAGTTTCCAACAAAAATATGTCGGCTGCACGTCTATTGCCTGCCATACACGCTTACCTGCAGCTTATTGTTACTAAGTAGCATCAAAGAATCGAGAATCTACCCCCAACACCTTTAGCCCCCAAAGCCGCTAGCGACCCACATGCGCGTGCTACGATTCACGAGCAGTGAAGTGTGAAAAAGAGCAACTTTAATTTGTTTGGCACCTCACCTAGCGAGGCAATGAAAGAGAGCAACTGTGGTTGAGCCATATAGAGCACAGCAACACACAAGCACCAGCATAGTGTGCGCGAGGTTTCTGAGGGAGCGGGTGTCTTCTAATGCAGCACGAAGTATAGAAGTAAGTAATATTACCATATACATATATATATATATATATATATATATATATATATATATATATATATATATATATAGAATAGTATAGATAAACATTTGAACTTTGGTAGTAAATACAATTAGCATATGTTTACTATCGTTTTATTATGGAAACGGCCCAAGTGCCCGTAGATCAGCTCTTGTGTGTCAAATAGTGAGTACTTGTTACATAGCTTTACACATGATCCTACTATTTTCAGATGAGCAAGCGAGCGATACACTAGCAGCATCACCACTGTTCGTCTGTTTAGCTGTACTTGCTATGTGTCTCGCCTCTGTAGTGTTAGCTACTGCCTATCATGTCGTCGGCACGAGGTTAAAACAACGTAGAATGCTGCGTAGAATGACGAGAGGGTCGCAAGAAGAAAGAGGCGTCTGTCTAAGAGAGGTAGCTAACGTCACTAGCAATGGCAGCGTCGAATATGCGTCAAAGGATATCGCAAGTTCGTCCGTATGAAACCCGGATGATTGAAACATAGACTCATTAACTATTCTTTCATCAGCCTCGTTGTACCACTTTTTGTATGTGTATAATATATGTGTACATAGTTGTATGTGTATGTGAACATAGCTGTATATGTATGTGAACATGGTTGTGAACGTAAATGTATTATCACGTATATATTGTAAAATGCAAACGGGTCTAAACGCAGTCATTTCCCGTCTTGACAAAAATCCTGACACTGTGATAATTTTGTTCTAACATTTTCTCCTTTCTCTCTCTCTCTCTCTCTCTCTCCCTCTCTGTCCCTCTCTTTCTCCCCTCCTCCTCTCTTCCTCTGTCCCTCTATATCAACTCATAGTCAGGATGTTTTAGGCTCCCCACGGCCGCAGCGGCGAACAACCAACACAAGAGAGCCCACACAGGTAAGCCGTCACCCGCCCGGGCGCGCCACACAAACCAGACACCAACACACACAAACCACACCACAACACAACACCACCACAACAACAAAACACAATGTCACACACAACACGCCCACGGCCACGCACCGCACCGCCACGCACGTACGCAAACACAAAGACCACCCACCCGCAAACACAAACGCTCCGCGAAACGCACTCCACGCGCTACGCCACACCACGGCCAAAGAGCGCCACAACCACACACCCCACGCCACGCG
>NW_014577172.1:229996-234553 GCF_000485595.1 Priapulus caudatus | reverse complement strand
GTGTGTGTGTGTGTGTGTGTGTGTGTGTGTGTGTGTGTGTGTGTGCGCGCGTGTGAGCTAAACATCTGACTATAAGTTGATTACTCCAAGGATAGATATACACCCATTTTTTTATAAAGCTATCGCTGCCCAATAAAGTTACACTGAAATACTGCACAGAAATCATAGAAATTTATACTAGTTAGTTTAGAACATGGATTCGACAATTGCCGTGCACGAAAAATGACACCAGGGCAAGTAGTGTCTCAATTTACTTCAATGACTGAAACATTGGCATAGTGCTAACACCAAATTTTATTTATAAAATTAATGTTAATGCAATTCTTACCTGTGTTTTAATAATCATGCAAAGTGTTTTAAATCCTAAATTGTAGGGTTGAGTCTAAGGTTGAGATAGTGTCATCAGACATTAGAATATGGCTCACAGTATGCCTCAGATTGCAGGAAAATTGCTTAAATATTTCAAAATTTTCTAGGGGTGGCATGCCCCACCCAGACTCCCCTCGCACTGGCGTGCCGTAAGCACGCGGGTCTGTCAGCGGCAGCCAAGGTACATTTCGCCCCCTTGTTCATCAATTTCTGAATACGCCACTATTGACAACTAGTGATATAGAAGAGCAGTCAGCGCGATTGCTTCGTACAGATTCAGGCTTCGTGATAGCTCAGACTCTATCGTGACTATCGTGACCCACCGTTAAATACTCGCACCACAGACACTTTCCATAGAATCGGAAAGCACTTTGCCCTCATTGTCACACGCCCATCGATGCACTCGCTGTCCCATCGTAATAATTATACAATCGAATCGGTTTGCCAACCCGTATTTACGGGATTTTGGTTTGGCCTGATTTGGTGGAGAATTTTTGATGAAAAAAACTAGACGTTTAGCATAATATAATCGGTGAATAACACATATACTGACGAACGCTTAGCATAATCCTGCTACAATTTGATGTGGGTTTATTTGTTTATGCACGAAATTCTTTCGTGTTTTTGCTATAATTGCTACCAAATTATGTATGCGCTTATGGTGTTATTGTCAGAGAAGCGTAACGCGAGAATTTATTGCATATGTTACAAAACTCTACATGAAAAATGTAATACGAGATACGGGATGGCAGATACGGGGCATTAGATACGAGATACATGATAGAAAACTCCGACATGTTCCAGGGAGTAGTAACTGGCTTGTAATAATTGTTCTAAGTTCAAGCGTCCGCACATCTGGGCATCGGAACATACGCTTAAAATAAACCGAATTGAACGGCGGTCTTTAATTTATTAGTTAATCAGTGATGATGCTTGAATTTTTAGATCATGCCATTGTCACGTTGAAGATGATGCGCACGGAATCCGTCGTCATGGAAACACGCGCCACCATAGCAACGCAGAAGCTGGTGAACACGCACGCCACCTTTGAGGAAATACAAGAAATGACGACGAGCGAAAATATGACGAACAAAACGGTTAGAACAAAGAGGAGATTATCTTATATTATATTACGTGCTATCGAAGCATATGTGCATGTTGATATGTGTGTCTCTCTCTTGTAGGATGGGATATGAGTTATTTGCTGGAGTGATCAATTTCAACGCCGAAGTGCACTGTTTCGTGTAAATACATGACATCATAAACTAATTCTTTCTCACATTTCTTTACAGGTCGACTCCGAAGAGCGGGTTTGTAAATCAGTTAGCGACATTAACCAGGATCTATACGAGTCACGTCTGAACATCAAGTTGTTCAGTGGATCACCGCCTGTCCAGCCTTCCCACGAGGCGGCAGTACCGTCTGTAACCCGAGCTCGACCCGTCCTATCAACGGTAGATAGACTATCTAGGGCGCATTATTGTTAACTAATTAGCTTAATTAATTATGTCCAGTTAATTAATGCTGTTATTTGTTAAACTCGAAATTTATTATGATTGCTTTTGATATACTAGTATATATATACTTTTGTAATGCATGCATTCGTTATTTTCGGTTATATATATATATATATTGCAGACGAGCAGTAGTGGTTACAGTAGCGGTAGTAACTCAGACGAGGACATAGCCAGCAGCAGCGCCTCTGACGGCGAGAGTGGGAACCACGCGTCCGCATCCGAACACAACTCAGCAGTCGATGATGATGACGTAGCTCGTGACGTCATCCTCATCACTTCAGTGGCGCTCTCGCCCGAGACTAGCGCCGCGAAGGAAACTTCAGATGTGGATGACGTCACCGGCGTGATGACGTCACAGGAGACGTCGGCGATCTTGAATGAGATAAATTCACACGGTTCTGTGAATAGAATCATCGAATCAATGAATCTCACCAGAAGGCGCTACTCATCCGCCAGGTGGCGTGACCGGGAGCAGACGCTGGATACGGATGACAACCTCGGAAACGCCAGCGAAGATGAAGATGCGAAACTCGGCAACTCAGCATCGGCCGAAGATTGTCAGACGTCCGCTGCGAATTATTTCACGCGACAAACATCGGATCACCGATGTGAGAAAGGCGCCCAATCCGCAGGCGAGCCATCACTAAGCACCTTACTACCATCGGCAGAGTCATCTAAAGTTATTACAGTAGAGACAGCGACGTATTTAATTTCACATTTAGCTGCGCCTGTCGAACGTCCTGACAACACACCTGACGAAGGTAAGAAGCATGAGATATTAACATCAGATATTAACATCAGATATTAACATCAGATATAACATGAGCTATTAACATGAGGTTGCTGAGCGAGTAACCCGCGTTGAAACACATCGCGTTGATAATTCGTTGAATTTGTAAGCGGTCGTGCGCAGTTATGCGCAAACAAAATTACACACAAAATACACACACGACCTTCAAAGCAACAATGGCTATTATTATCATCTATTATTATTCATACATCGTCATTATTTCATAAGCGATTACGCATAAACGTTATTGTCATTTATGGTACTATAATTATACTATATATATATATATATAGCGAGAGAGAGAGCGAAGATTCGTCGTACATCTAACAGATATTATATAATATATATATAATATATATATATATCATATATTACGTCGTCATAATTATAAATAGATGCCGTTAGCACTGATTATTACTACGTTAGAATATCATAACATATTTGTAGCTCATTACCGTACGATTTGTATGACTTCGTAAAGTTTGAAATGTAAGATTATGCACGTTTATTAGTAATGTATTCGAGGACACATCCGCTTTAATAACAGCATCAGTATAAGGGCAATGAACGGTGCTACTAATTTATTGTACGCGGCAGAGGCGGTTTTACGACGCTCTTCTATACGTAATAAACCTTGCGCACTCGGATTGAATTCTAAGGAGATTATTCTAAGGAGATCCATTCTGCCACTAGATGTATATACTGTACTGTCGTGAAGTGTTTATGCTATTTGCCGACAGATGCCGAAGCGGAGACATTGTCGGGAGAGATGCGGGTTAACGAGCTCGTTAAGAAACTAGAAACCTCGCTTCCCTGCGCAGCTTCCTCCGCATCCCGTGACGTCACGAAGCATGGATGCGCCGACCAGGTATGACGTATGACGTAGGGAACCTTGTGTAGGCGTTGTTATGACGTGTTATCTATGGTCTCGTCATGGATTATTCGAATACGGTGAGATAGTGAGGAATTGTTTCTAAGGTTTACTATATATGCGAAGACAAGATGTGGCAAAGGAGATAGTATTGTTAAACATTAGTACGTTCATGATTTAGTTTAAAAACTTTTTCTCGACTTTTTATGGGCATTGGGGTCTTGTGCTAGTAATTGCAAACGACAGTATGTTTTCATCCATTAAGTTTGTTACTTATTATTAAGTTCATTAATTATTATTTTTAATCGAGCGTTTATAATCGTTTTTCTGCTCACTCGTGTGCGCAATTATTTATTTATACCATCATGTACGCTCTTTGAATAATGTCCTTGTTTGTTGGCCTTGGAATAATTACGAAGACTCCTATCAAAGTACGGATGTGTTTGTAGTGAGTAATGAGCATGACGCGCTTCGCTCTAGTGCCTCTTAATGGCGCGTGAGCGTATAGAATGAATTCCCACATAATCAACCTCATATAAACAACCTACATAATAAACCTAATATAAACAACCTATATAATCAACCTAATATAAACAACTTACATAAGCAACCTAATATAAACAACCTATACAATCAAACTATAATATAATAAACCCAACATAAACAACATATAATCACCTTTGTGATAGAATGAGCGTAACGAGTTCGTTTTCATTATTTTTCTATAACAAACATGTTTCGTTTTCACTTGGTAAGTTAATCTGACTAACGTGCTTTTACTGTTTGTGTGTGTTTACTATTAATAGTAAGACCAAGAGCTAATAATACCGTAAGCTATACAAGCTATAATAAGAGGTATTATTAGCTCTTGGTAAGATGCCACAATTTTCCTAGATAGCAAAACACAAAATATCATTTAAATCCGCCAATAGGTGGCGATATGTCCTATACATCAGACATGCAGCTGTAGTCACACACACACACACACACACACACACACACACACACAC
>NW_014577172.1:222621-229788 GCF_000485595.1 Priapulus caudatus | reverse complement strand
GAATAATAAATAAATATACACATATATATATATATTAATAATAAATAAATAAATAAATAAATAAATATATATATCATATGTTTACTATGGACTTAATAACGAGATAATAATATGAAAAGATCTTATAGTAGTTCACAAATAAT
This sequence comes from Priapulus caudatus, assembly GCF_000485595.1. Classification (NCBI taxonomy): domain Eukaryota; kingdom Metazoa; phylum Priapulida; class Priapulimorpha; order Priapulimorphida; family Priapulidae; genus Priapulus; species Priapulus caudatus. Next base: position 229,645 of record NW_014577172.1, on the reverse strand, counting down.
ACATTCTCGCGCGGCGGTGTTCCGCCTTCGTCTGTAAGGGCGTACTGCAGCAACAGCCGTCCTCTTACTAAACACTCGTTTAGTAGCGAACTGGGTCGTAGGCGTAGCTAGTGAAGCTGCCGTATCCAACATGGCGGCCACATCGGTCGTCTGCCGCGCGGGTGGATGACGTAAACAGACGGTGTAAGGTTTCGGGGAGTAGCCGCTAAATATAGACTTCGCTTTGCCCACACAGCGGTTTCCCTACCGCATCCCCGCAGCTAATAACACACACACAGCCCTCATCCCCCCTGACGATCACGAACTGGACGGGTGCTGGCCATTTAACTTCTCGTGGGTCTTCTGCCGTATGTTGCGTTGTGTTCTGACCGTGTGCGAAGGTTAAGGCCGCATACCGACCAGTTCGTCCGATTGCTTCAGTGTGTGCGACGCCGTACTAACTCTAAGTCGACTCTAGTTGAAAGGTAAGCCTAGATTCGTAGCGCAGAAAGCAAGTCGAAATTGAGTTCGGGTAGAGATTTCATGCTCGCACCCGGAAAAATTTAGCGGGAAAATGATGCGAATATACGCAATATAATGTAAATAAATATTGGTGAGAGTTACTTTGGAACTGGAGTATATCGCAGCTTTATTCGTCGTCTTTATGATATAGTCTATGATAGTAAACTCTATGGCTGATGGTCGGTTATGGATGCAAGCAACACGACCGATTACATATAAATATATATCGAGAGAGAGAGCGAGAGAGAGAGAGAAAGAGAGAGCGAGAGAGAGAGAGAGAGAGAGGTGTTTACGTAAAGTTATATATTTCGATCTGTGATCAGCAGAGAATTTAATTATATTGATTATTACGACGCAGCTTTGCTGAGATTTTTTCCATAAAATATGACCATTTATAGAACTACTGCAAATCTTCTAAAAGATATCAAAATCTATTTGATCTTGAACTTTTAACGGCATTTGATATGACCGTAGAAATCACAATCGGATGGCACGTGTTTTGTTTAGTTTTCTTCGTAATTCTATTTATTATTTTAAGCAAGAAACACACTAATAGTCGTGTTCTCGTCATTAGCTACGTAGCTTATTTATTTACGTTTCGAACGCATTTGTTTTTTTCCGGTTTTTCTTTTTTGGTTACAGCCACGACATTGCATCTAAGTTCACATGCTGTATCGTAAGTTGTACGGTGTTTTGCCGCTATATACCGTACGGCAGTTATGCGCTACCCTTTTCTCTATAAATGTACGAAATAAAAACGAACAGCGGGGGAAGACTGTGGAATAAGGTCGCGGATGTCTAAAATGCATAACCGAAATGCAATGCCACATTTATACATGTTTATGAACAATAAGCAGCTATGATAATTGTACCTATGTTTATTACAAGCGACTGTCGTGTCCCAGTGATGAGGAAAAAACATGATGATCGATGGACATAAGCGTGACATAATCGGTCGTCGTTTTATACACTACACGCTGCAATCTGTTTTCTTATATACGCGAAACATAGCGCAACCTTTTAGGAAACTCTTAACACTCTCTAAATAGCATTTTGTGTTTAAATATAGACCAGTTTTCAGTAAGGGTTACGTACAGCACTTCTAACAGCGAGATCATCGCGCGTAAGGTATGATAAACCTGATAGAGATCAGGGGGCCGTTTTATTCATTATTATAAAATATAATATTACTATAATTGTAATTCGTAGTGTAAATGTGTTATTTTCAACTTAATATTAAAGTTACGAGAGGGTCTGGGCTCTCGTAATGTTAAGAGGATATTTTCGAGAATTTTTCATTCTCGTAACTTTGCGATGTGTTCTGTCAACGGTTTACGAGTGGAAGTTAATGTTAAGACTAATGTTAAGACTAATTTTGTTTCTGACAACGGGCTTCAGGTGAAGAGCATTCAGATTTTAAATAATCAACACCGGTAGCTTTTATTTAGTGATGAAAGATTCACATCACGTGACATTGGGAAGCCTCGTCTGCTAGTATCGCTATGATGGTTATGATGTATATTATATTCTCATATTATTATAATGTTATGATGGTAACATAGTATGTGGTACATGGTGGTGATGGTATGTGGTGATGGTCTTATGTGGTTATGATGTATGTATATTTATATAATATGTATGATATTCTCATATTATTATTATATGAGGTATGTATGTATGATATTCTTATATTATTATTATGAGGTATGTATGTATGATATTCTCATATTATTATTATGAGGTATGTATGTATGATATTCTATATGTATGTGTGGCGCCTATTAGAAAAGACTATAAATTACGCTAATTACTAATATAGATTAATCCCAACGTCGGATTAATTAAACACGTAATTAGAACGGTATATTAAGTGATGGGGCATGCTCTTAATATTTCACGATTGACCATTCGACTGTACGCATATATTAGCCCCATTTATCACCACTCTCTTCCTAGCATTCACGTAACATTGCATTTGGCATGCGGCCGCCGTGTGCGTGCGTGTGTGCGTGCGTGCGTGCGTGCGTGCGTGCGGGCGTACGGTCGTGTATGTGAGTGTGTATGTGTGTGTGTGTGTGTGTGTGTGTGTGTGTGTGTGTGTGTGTGTGTGTGTGTGTGTGTGTGAGTATGTGTGTGTGTGTGTGTGTGTGTGTATGTGTGTGTGTGTATGTGTGTGTGGGGGGGGGGAGTAGCGTTATCGAGGAGGAACATATGGCATCAAACCTTTGAGCGGCACTACATGTTCTATTCTCGTATTGGCAACACGATCGATTGCATGTTTTGCCGGCGTGACGATACATACTCCTTCTCCCGTTGCTCTTCTTCTGCCGAATGAAATAACTATCCCCTCTGTAAGACTACTATATAGAATACATGCGCTCCAAAAACATTGGATAAGAGACGCGGCGCGTGTCCCTTGGAATGAGAATTCTTCTTGATTTGAAACTGTTTCAGATTCAACTGTTAAAAACGTTTGACCGGCGTTCGTTTACTGTAGTTTTTATATCTCAAGTGAGCGCGCTAAGTTTTCGCGCTAGGATGAGTTACAAGGCCGTCTATTAATTCACCGCAGGGAAAAAATCGGCAAAAACACACACCTTGGCATATCGGCATATTAATTATCCACCAAAGAATTAATCATATATGACACACTGCTAGTTAGATGTTGATATGTTTGCCAACAAATCTACATCTTTCATCGTCTATTTTGACGTTTTCCGCAGCGTGTATTGTAGAGTAGTCCGATTATGTAGATGTGCGCGTAGAAGCTGTGAGCGTACTATGTGGCGGTTCGTGCTACAGTGTGGTTAGGGCCCCTGGTTGTGTTTTTTTACCTCGTGAACTCAGCGGCAATAAATATTTAACGATCACGTGACACGGCATAAACGATCACGTGTGTAAAAAAATATACCGTTTTCTTCTGGTTGGTTTTGCTACGTGGCTGTAACAAACGCTTACATTGCCTTTGCGTTATGTGTTACGGTATGTTAATGTAATTATAAATGTATGCGTTTTAATGTCATCACACGTACTCTCCTAATCAACGTATGCGTACGAGATTCTGTGCTTTAAGATTGATGTGAACGGTATAACATGTGCTCTACAACACAGTTGTTTTGCCACCTGAAGATAAAAAAATGTTCGTTAGAAAACATCACTATCATGTCCAGTATTTATTTTAAGTTTTTATTCATTACTAGCAAGACATTTATAGATACGTGTTATGCGGAATGTTGAAGGATTGCGATCAATCTATAAGAAACCCTGTATTTCTTCTTTCACAAATTGAACGTACGAATAGTAACACAGTATAACAAGTCAATGCCGGCGAAAAACTTGCAAAGTCTGCGGAATGCCAAGCGCGAATTGCAATGTAGGTTCATCCACCTTCTTACGTATAGCCAGCGCATCTGTTTTGTGTTATTTGTGATAAAACACACGCTTATATATATTCTCTTGCGATTGCTTCCCGTTTTTGGTGTAACTCGTGCCAGATCTCTGATCCCTGGACGCACGGTGAGGATGGGGTCGCTGTGAGCAAAGAATCTGCGGAGAAGAATCAAGCAAACCCCGATGTTGTCATGAAAGCGGTGCTTACGGAAAAGGCTGTTTTTGTGCTAAGCTCTCTAATCCGCGAGTTCTAGTTGATTGATAATGAGTATGACTCACACGCGCTTACAGACACACACACGTGGAGAGAAAGCGAGGACACCCGAGAACGTTCGGTGCGAAATAATTAAAGGAATTTCATCCATATTTGTTTTTACCCATTAGACAAATATAAGACAGAAAGTCAGACGGAGAGACAAACGGACGGATGGACAGAATAACGTACGGACGGACGGACGGACGGACGGACGGACGGACGGACGGACCGACGGACGGACGGACGGACGGACCGAGGACGGACGGACGGACGGACGGACGGACGGAGACCGACAGACCGACAGACCGACCGACAAATAGACAAACAGACAGACACACACACACACGCGCGCGCGCGCGCATGCACGCACGCATGCACGCACGCACGCACGCACACACACACACACACACACACACACACACACAGCTTCCCATAATTTTCAGCTAGCAGTAAGGTGAGGACGGATCGACCAAACCTAAACTGTTACATATTGTTTATTAACGAACGTGTCTGTTCAGCAAGTCTAGGAGCAAACGCCTGCACCCGCAGTACGTTTCCTAGCGCTGCCATTGCTGCGTTACATCAAGCAAGGAGCCGCGTTCGGGGCAGGGGGCTGACGTGCGGCTAGTTACGTCTGGTAACACGTGCGGCTAGTTACGCCTGGTAACCCGTGAGGCTGGTCTGGTAAGACGAGACGGGACTTCACGAGTGTTGGGGAAATCTCGGAGAATTTGCTCTTAACTAGAATACGCGGTGAAGTTTCCGCGTATCTCGTTCTACACCGCTAGCAGCGGACGTGGCGTGTATAGGAGGCTGAGCGTTAAAACGTCCCGTTTGTTACTCTCTACCTTGAGAAATTTATCAATTAAGCTAGCTAAACCCATCGTGCACTTCATAATTCATATGTCGTTGGCCTATAATTAATTGATACGTGATGTCATGATTATCCTACTAAATAATCATTTTAATTTCATCGAACTGATTGACTAATATTATTCGATTTTCGCTTCGCACATTCCATTCGAAGTAAGAATTCTATTAGCATCGCTCATGTGTAACCGCCAGGGGGCATGTAAGTATCTGTATAACCCCCCGGCTACTCATCTACCAGCTTATATCTGATATTTCAGAAACGACCGTGCAGTGAGATATCTCTCATAACACTCTTCGCCATGGACGACGTTGATAAGATCGAGGACATTGAAAAGTTGCAGAAGTTGGTAAGATATCGAAACGTACCGATCGCTGTACTAATTAATATCCATTATTCACGTGTCAGTAACCCGCCTCTGGACTAGGATGCCTAGGATGGATCGATGGGGAAAAGCTTAATATTCACGCATATGCCCATCACCTTGGCAGTAGTGGTTACGCACTGACCGTGTGAACTATTGTTAAGTATTGATAGTTATTCTACTGTTTGTATTGCTTCGTAGTAAACACGCGTATGGAAATTGAATTATTAACGCGGTTTCGTTTTTTATCGAACGTAGCTCGACGATACCGAGGACTTTGACAACAGAAGGAAGATTAGAAACAGATTGAGGGAATTGAAGAAGAAACGGTCAGGTAAGGTTTGTAGATACCGAGAACGACGTCTACGCGCAAAACAATTTAACCTTTTTACCAAACGCCAGGAGGTGGAATCGAACTTGAAACTAAGACTAATTACAAGCGATGTTTGCCAGAACAATGGTTATTCATAGTTTATACATTTACAACCACTCGGAAACAGTAACGAATAGCTAACTTTATCTTTACATGCGCTCCGTTCTGTATCATTCATGCGCACCTCACACGACTCTACGCTATTAGATTTTATTCGTGATTCTTTAATAATTTACGCGGTGAGAGTGGCCACCCCGCGCGCGCTATACCTACACTTACACGAGCAAGGATGCTGTGCGTTCCAGATGAGAGAGAGGCCCAGTCTAGGAAGCATGATCAGTTACGGGAGGATCGCCTCAAGGGCAAGTCCATCGACGCAGCGAAGAGAAAGACAGAGGAGTTGACGAGAATGAAAAGCGGAGAATCCGTCGGAGCGAAAAATATCGGCGTGATGCAGGTGCGTATAGCAACGCGTGGCGCGTCGCCATGGCAACCGCATCATCCACGTGTGATTTCGGTTGCTACGACGAATAGCGCTAACTTGATTTATCTCTTATTACTTATTTATATGTTTTTAGACTAACGGTCCAATGCGGGCACTCAGACTCAGCTAAGGTCAGTCGGCCGCAGTGAGTGCAGTGATTATAAGAGAAGATCAAGAATTTTGAAAAAATATAACCAAATAACATTTCATCGAAGCTCGCCTTTTCCTCCGTTGGTAACGATATTTAACAAGATTAGACACTATTAAACTCTCCGCTAACACGACAACATGTCTGCCGATGTTCCGTGTTTGGCATCCATGCGGAGTTGTTTCGCTTTATATGAAACAGGAGCAAATCGCGAGAGGACTGGACGATGCTGATAAGAGAAAAGCGGAAGAACTGAAACGATTCGCCGAAACAGCGAAGCACGATTCTGTCGGGCTGACGAAGAAAACAACGGTTACCACGACAACGGGCAAAGACGGTGGGAAAAAGACTTCCACGAAAACGACTGTGAAGTCAAACGATCCAAGTAAATGACGTTCTACTGTTTCCCGGTCCACGTTTCAGCCCGTGTGACACGTATCGAATAGCCGTGTAGTAATCTAATCGGCTTTTAAAATGTAAATGTTAAATCTTGCAGTTATGTATTTTACACGATTATTGCCTGATTGTGAAGGGAATATATATAGTTTTGTGGACTGAGTAAATCAGTGTTAGGAGGTAGAGGGCAATATTGATTTTCGTAGTTCACAATACTCTATGTTGCATATACATATACACT
>NW_014577172.1:217660-222370 GCF_000485595.1 Priapulus caudatus | reverse complement strand
AATATTCCCGCGCACACACATGATCGATCCATCACTTATTTTCTCCTCTTTATTTCAGGATCACCAAGGTAAGTGTTCGCAAGTGTACGCCGCGTACACGCACCACTACCACTACGTCATGATGTGTAATTGCCTTAAAAGCCGCTGGATGCTGAAACAAGCTGCATAAGATGGAGCTCGCGCGGAGAGAGAGGAAAAAAACACACTCGCGTAGTTTTCGCACGAGACGTGCGCATTGTTTTTTTGGCGGACCTCATTTTCCCCTGTGAATCCCGGTGTTGCGTGCATGCCCGCGTATACAACAATGCTTATATCGATTGCTCACTCACCACGTACGCTTTCCCGATCGCTTAATTGCAATTGGCTCCCATCCCCTGGGCCAAGGGAACCTACTTACTAGAAGCTTACTTACTTACTTACACACATACAATAGCCTCAGCATCTTTCCACATAGTGCATGTGCGCGTGCATGACGGAAAGACGTAGCGCTGTTTTCGCCAAGGTATACAAAGGTTTACCGCTTCTCGTTTTCACATTGTGTTATAGATAGCGATAGTGCATCGTGAAAGCTGGCTATAGGTAACGTGGCTTGCAATCCGTATCGGATGTGTTCTCCGAAGACATTTTGTTAATCGTAGCGGTTCACTGTACGGCATTGTTGAAGGTACTCGCTCTGTACCCAGGTTTCTATTCAGCTGTTCGTGTTACTATAACTATAGACACCATCGGAAATGTCACCAACCAAATTACCGATCCGACGGAAAGGAAACGCTGTATCTATTCCCACCATGTAATTCCCGTGTCAGAGATGTGTGTTTGTCGTGTGTATCTCCGGTGTCAAACTGTCACACCTGTACGCATGCGTGCGATGGAATGCCAGCGTGGAGGCACGAACGGTTCAGCCTGGCTACAGAGCGACTGCTCTTCAAGGGCATGCTTAGTCGTGCATTTAGCTATCGTTTGCATCCCGTACTTCCCGGCTATTCGTTAGATAAGCTATCGTAGGTGAACGCGCGTATAACGTATGTGTATTTGGGCTTGTTGCATGCAGCCCGCTGACCACGGCCACCAGCAAATCAGTGTTCCGTCTCAGTGGACGACAGATCAAGCAGGAATTACTCAGCTTCTGCCAACGAAAAACGCGCGGCTATGAAGTATGTATAGAACACGAACGAGAATGACGCACTGGGGCTTTCTTCCTTTCTTCCATTCTTCTTCCTTGGTCTGTTATTATATTGGGTTTTATGTTTTAACGTACATGGGTATCGTATCATTCATTGCCATGCTATCGACCAGCGATGACACGGTGCGGAAGACCTAATCAACTTGTTGTTTTCCGGACACGTTGCCTGACCACTTGCTTGCTTGACCACGTCACCAACGCAGTGCGGTACTTGCAATAGACTTTTTCACTTCGAGCCGATGCCTCGAACATTCACGCGTACTAACAAAAGCTATTTCCGAATAAGCAGTGATTGTCTATCGAAATTTCACTACCCAAAATCACATGATTTTGGCCGCAATTCTGACCATTTTACGATGATTTTCGAGTCTAGTTGGAAGGGGATATTGCATGGTTGATGCCGTGACCTTGGTTGCATTGTCTAAACACGTATATCGCCTTCGGAATGGTTATTTTTCTCCCTGCATTACTCTCACATTTAATCTTGCTTCGCACGTATGTACGAGTAGATTAGCATGCATGCTATCTAGCGACGAATCCGATAATAAGTATAATAAATGAGAATATAAGGATAAGTATCCGGTGCCTAACTTCTCTAGTACGTGGCTTCGGTGGGTGTTTTTGTCGGTTGCGACTTGGTTACACTTGCTCTCATCAGGGTTTGATATGCACCCACGCTACTCTCTTTCTCTATCTGTCTCTCTCTATCTGTCTCTCTCTCTCTTCATGCACAGTTCTCTGTCACCAACTTCTCCCGGTGGCGGGAAGGAAGCTGTCGGCCTTGTACGTAACCCGAGCGCAGTGAAGGAAATGCTGCTAGCCTGGGCTCAGGCCATGACGAAGGGTTATGAAGTACGTATTTATAACTCCATATATGGCACTCCTGCGGCTACAAGTCGGTGCTACAGCCGCGCTAACCACTGTCAGATAGATTTAAAATATCTTAAGATGATCTTAAGATACCTCAAGATATCTTGAGATCACCAATATGATAGATTTAAGTATCTTTATGTCGGATCAGGGTCTATCGATGTCGGACAGTATTTTAATTATAAGCATAATTAGCATAGACCACCCCCGAGGCTCATAGTAACTATACGCGCTCGGAGCAGAATCTGAACTTTTTCCAATTATTTTATCTATTGATCGCTCCTGGCGTGTTATACAGCCCTTTCTTCTGTTCACTACATAAGCAGCGTGTAGCGATGGAGTCGTCATCGTGTGTTCTTCTCCTCTTCGCAGCATGTGGAGATAACAAACTTCTCTAGCAGCTGGGCGACTGGCATGGCATTCTGTGCCCTTATCCATCACTTCTTCCCGAAGGCTTTCAACTACACCAGACTGAACCCTAAGAACAGAAAGGGAAACTTCAAGCTCGGCTTCAAAGTTGCCGAGTACGTCACCAATCCATCTATTATCCTGATAGAATCTAGTGCTAATTATACAAGAAATAGAAATAGTCTCCATGTAATAGTATGATTGATTGATAGATAGATAGCACTTAGATAGGATAAATAAAATATGATAGATAGCATAGATAGATCAGATAATAATCGCATAATAGATAGATAGCATTAGGAGTAATAGATAGATAGATAGCATAGAGTGATAGATAGATAGATAGATTAGATAAATAGAATAGATAGAATAGCTAATAGATTAGATAGATAGATAATAGCATAGATAGATAGAGAGATAGATAGATAGATAGATAGAGAGGATAGACTAGATAGCATAGATAGAAGATAGAAGATAGATAGGATATGATAGATAGATAGATAGATAGATAAGATAGATAGATAGATAGATAGATAGATAAGATAGATAGATAGATATATAGATAGAGGAGATAGCATAGATAGATAGAATAGATAGATAGATAGAAGAAAATCGCTTTGGCATAGGATTGATTCACCGGTGGCTAGATGGGCAGACGATCGGTAAGAAGGGCGGACGGACGGGCGGGCAAGCAGGTAGCTCTACCAGCCCCCTTCGCCCCTGCTACAGGAGTCTTCCTGTACAAGCTTCATGTAACAGGAGCGAAGGGGGATACACTGGTAGAGCTAGCGGGCAGGTGGCCGTATTGATGTATGCATGCATGGACATCATATGATTTACTTTGATGGAAGTATATTGACGTTGCAGCAATAAGCATACATGCTCATGTTGTTCTATTGTAGGGACTTGGCTGATGTGTATCCGCTGCTAGATCCCGAGGACATGGTGTTAATGGGAAATAAGCCAGACTGGAAATGCGTGTTCACCTATGTGCAGGCTTTGTACCGCGGACTCCACGATAAGAAGCCCGACGTCTAAATCCGACACTCACTCGGACGAAACCGCAACGAAATTAAAAGCAGCTTCGCGAGATGGCGCCACGATCGCTTAAGCATCATGTCCGTTCGGCTGGCTTTCAGGAGCAGGCAATTCTCTGTGTTTTCTTGAAACCGGTATCGTGCTAGTGCTGAAAATAACCGCGCAGTGACAAATTCCATTTGAAATTGGATTTTTTGATTTTGGGATTTTTTGGAAAAGCAGCAACAGTTGATACTTGGTTGTTTCGACGCCCGGATATTAGCATGTTAGCGAGGAGTTTGCCTTATATCTCTCGATTCTCAGCAGCTGTGCAGTATATGATATAGTAAGGAGTAGGGTATATTATCGGTTTAACACCTAAAGTGGCGAACCTACTGCGATTTATTATTCTACTTATTTACATGATCATTGTACTCACAACTCTGCTTTGCTAAGGACATGTTTACGCGCGTGTATATTACACGGTTCGCAGCATGTTATTTGTATAAACAAAATCATGTCTCGTTCATACAGCATATACGAAAAGCGCACGAACTCGTTTTGAGGTAGGAAGCTATAGGATACCTATAGCTAATACGTAAATTTATTACGCAAAAGTGCTGTTAATGTTGAATTAAAATTGGTTGAGATAAATTGTTATTTTCGGCAGCTGACTCCTATTGTGTATGTTATATAATATTATATTATATTTATTAATATTATATCGTCTCTAGGGGGTATATTGTATTTGTTTTATACATTATGTTAATCGTCATTATGTTAATTGTTCTCAACTTCGCAACTTCTCTATCATTGATTCGGACAAATCTCTACAGAATTTCTCAATAAACTAGGCCTGCATAACAACAAATTTGTAGACTTGAGAATTTTGCTCATTAAAATTCTCATATATCGCTGTTTATCTATCTATGTTCAGTCTACCATAATAGGAGGTAGAGTAAGTAACAACATACCTGTAATGTCGCTTAGTTATATTAAACATTAATGGTTATTCTTTTATGGCAGTTTTTCTTTACGGAATTTTTCGTTATCCTAATTAAGTTCAGCGGAATTATCTTGAATAGCAACGGCGACGAGCGACGCGAGCGCCACCTTATCTACATCAGCATAGGACAAGGATTGGCCGCACGCACACACACACACACACACACACACACACACACACACACACACTACACACACACCACGCTCGCACGCACGCACGCACGCAC
>NW_014577172.1:212158-216854 GCF_000485595.1 Priapulus caudatus | reverse complement strand
GGACAAGGATTGGCCGCACGCACACACACACACACACACACACACACACACACACACACACACGGGTTAAACAGCGAGGGCACTATTTAGAACCGACCAACGATCGTGTCTGTAATAACTATGTTACGAGCTATGTTTACTCTGCTATTGTTACACTGTTGACATAGCCGTATACAGCGACCATGTTCATGGGCCAGTAACCAGGTTGGATAATCACCCATATATCTATACTTAATAGCAGTAGTTCACCGTTTCGCTTGACACTTTCTAATCCCTCTCACTGGTAACTGCTAATGCCCTATTAATGAACACTAATAGATACCACTGGCCTAGTTCTAATGACCCATAATTTGTATTTACTTTACGTATTATCAATCACAATGCGTTTGCTAACGGTTTGGCGGTGTAGCGATACGATTCCATACAATAGGTTTTGTTACGTAGTAGATCGCGTGGACGGTTTCTAACAGAAGTTAGAGTCAGAATGAGTTCTCAGATCAGACATAAATGCTCGCGTTCATACGTAATGTGTCGCGTATATCTAGGTAATATTCATTATACTTTGTATATATGCATATCTATACATGTGTATTTAAATAGCGTATAGTATATTAAAGTTGATTGTTTATTAGTTTATATGTATTTAAATAGTTGATCGTGTATCGTAAGGATTTTCATCATACTTCGTATATGTATATCTTCGTATGTATTATTAGGTTTCCTAATTATTATATTTCGTATATGTATAAACTATCAAGATCTAATAATACATTTATGTATTATCAGCTCTTGATACCATGGGTAACTTCGTCATTCACCACATAACTCAACCCGCATGACTCGATCTATAAGTAATATGAGATCATTTACCTCTCACTCGCGGTGCCACCATGCAGAACGCTGTAACAACCACAGGCGAACAAACAACGCGATTATTTCCGTGGATTAATAACAGAATTTCCTGCTACTTTCACCGCAATATGGAATCACGGTGATTGCCTGTGATCGTTTAGAACTTGTACGAAATTATGCTATTCGAATTACTCTGTGATAAATGGGAAGAATCTATTCACAAATCTAGCCCGACAGGTTTCAAGAGCGCGGGTGAATAGCACACGCGGCATTTTGAGCAGAAGCCTTGGGATGGTTAGGGTCAATTTGATTTTAGTGATGTCCCGCGTGCAAGATGCGCAAGATTTCTATACGCGAGTTGCGTCGCCTGCGTTTTTATGGCGACAAGGTTCTCCGACACGACGTACGCTACACTGGAGACGCACCTGTGAGTTGGACCTCTTGATTACTAATTACCATACCCCTCGCATGAGGTCATGCCGTAAATTATGAGCATTACAATTGTTGATTTTGGTTAATCGCGCACGTCCCTGTTCTGGGTACCTCCGCCTGAAGCCGACAAAGCGCTCGTTGTGTTACTGATGCGCGCATAACGAGCGATGTTAGTAAGTAAGTAAGTGTATCTCGAGCGCGGTGGCGGAGTCCAGGGCAAAGGTGGCTGGCTGGCTGTCGTTCACAGTTCTTGCGAGGGTTGCCACGCATGACGATAAACGCTATATCCACCGCATCGTCGTTATCGTCAGCGTGTGTGCGAGGGCGTCTCCTGGTGTTTACGTGTGGGTGAGCATGCAAGGACTACGTTGACGGATCTCGTGATAGTTTCCGTTTGACGTGTTGGGTACGTCATTTGAGAATTTACTATACGTTCGTGCGTGAGTGCGTGCGTGAGGGTGGTGCTTCTACTGCTGTTGTTGTTGTTGTTGCTGCTGCTGCTGCTACTGCTGTTACTTTTGCTGCTTCTGCTGCTGCTACTACTGCTGTTGCTGCTACTACTGCTGCTGTTGTTGTTGTTGCTGCTGCTACTACTACTACTACTACTGCTGCTGCTGCTGCTGCTGCTGTTGCTGCTGCTGCAGAGAGACACGCGGTTTCTGACTGTACAGCTAGCTGTTGGCGTGGTGCCCACGTGTGTCGTTCTCACATCTTGTCCACGCAGCAGGGAAACACTAAGCTGTAGAGCCAGCGTCGGTTAGACGCGAAACGGATGCTCTCTCTTTACACTATACTACTCTCTACATATACACTGCTAATCTCTCTCTCTCCCTCTCTCCCTCTCTCCCTCTCTCTCTCGCTGTCTCTCTCTCTATACACTACTACTCTCTCTCTATACACTACTACTCTCTCTCTCTATTATACACTGCTAATCTCTCACCATCCCACGTCGCGTGAGCACGTACTGCACGCACTGTTCGGAGGAAAGCTGCAGGACGAGTATCAGCATTAGTAGCATATCTGCATTGATGGTGAGTATAGTTGATTTAGAGTTTAAATTTTGTCCGTACAAGCGTAGTCAATGTTTTCGGCTTTGCGTTGTGATCACGACTCTCTTACGTTAAGTTTTGAACTATTCTGAGCTACGCGCCAATCAGCGGTGTTTTTAAACCCTAAGAGTACCTCAACGAAATCGTATCGAACCGTATATATCGGTATGAAATTGATTTCAGAGCTACCTAGTCGTGAATGTTGTGATGACAGCAGCTTGGTTGAACAGAAAGTATTTATGTATCCCTGGATATGCTGCCGTTACTGCTTCTGACAACGGGTCCCCTTGAATTATCATAGTAACATTTAGTTTTACGAATCTAGGTAACTATTACGCGTGTTCAGGCCCGGAGTACAAAGTCTGAAAGTAATAGCTCCTTACAGATAGGTCAAACGTAAACTGAAAGGCAAAGATCAACAGCAAAATAAGGTGCAAATAAGCATTAAGGTGAAAAACTGAGCAAATATGTGCCGAGACTATTTCCATTGGCTCTTGTTTCTCATTCAGTTGTTTATGCATGGCAAATTTCTCGTCATGATATGGCAGCCGTGAAACTTGCAAAATGACAAATGAAATAGCAGTTTTATTGATAGGGTCATATACTAATTTAGACTTGTTTAATAGTACTTTCTAGTAGTAATTGTATGCGCAATATACATTTAGGCAGCTGCGTGGCATGCGATTTTCAGGTCCATAACATACTTTTACTTGATTTAAGAAGTGAAACAGAGAGCGTGACCAAAACAACATTCACTATCACAATTTGCGTGTATGTTTATTTGCTTTTAGCGCAGCTTTACAATATTGCTTGCTTGTTTGCTCTGTTAATCTCATACGTGTTTAAAATACAACCTAGGTGTTTCTTCACACAGCCGCGCACTACAAACACACACACACCACAACACACACACACACACACACACACACATACACACACCACACACGCACACACATATACACACTACACAACACATACACACGCAGCAACACACCCCACACAGGCAGCACACCACACACCGTGCGCGTGGCCACGCACACGCACACGTTAGCACCCACATACACACACAAGGACGTCAACACACCACACATCGCACACCGCACACACCACACACATCACACACACCACACAACACACACCACACACACACACACGGCACACACACACACACTACGACACACATCCTCCTAGCACACACACACAACGCAAGCGGCGGGGGTCATGGATAAACCCCACACAGCACACAACACACCACACACCACACACAACACACACACGACACATACACACACACATACACACACACACGCACACCCAGTCGTCACAGGCACACCCACACCACACTACATGCACATATCACACACACATACAACACACACGACGCACACACACACCACACACCAACACACGCAACGGCACACACAATTGTGTGCATGTGCGTGTGCGTGTGTTTTATGGCTCTGTCAGCACATTGACGGATTTAGACAGGCGTAATGCCGGACAGTCATCAAATCTTCTCTAAAACGCTGGCATACGCTGACTAATAGAATGTTTTTTTCCAATTTTGGGCGTATACATAGCGTGATTCATAACGAGTTGGACGATACTTAACGTAATTAGTAACGTATATGAAGCGTTTCGATAATCTTATAAAGAATAACTCATACGAAACGGATGCTATGCGTGTTGCGGGCGTTCACGAAACTTATGGCCAACGATAGTCCTAACTTATGCATAGGCGCGCGTAGGTATCGCCGACAGATCTACGTGTCGTAGCCTATAAAAAGACTGCGCTCAAGCGATTCAAATCATAACGCGCACTAGACATCACAGTATGCAACATCAGCCGTCCGCAGTATCAAGCATGCCAATACCATTTTTATATACCAATTCTCCTAAACGCTGCGAATACGCCATTAGTACGGTAGCTGTAAGTTAGAAACACGTTCAGTAAGTTCTGTGGTCGGTCCGGAACCACGTCAAATAGTCTAGCATATCGTCATATGCGTTGTGAACTAAGTTACACATACGGTTCAAAGCAGCGTTACTCATAAGTTAGAAAATAAGTTTTGGGTACGCTAGACATTATCTCGACGTAGTTTCGGACTTATGAGTTAACTTAGCAAGTACGTGTGTGAACGTGTGTCCAAGCGATCGGCAGAACTATACCTACACTTATGGCCGCGTATGCGGGACGTATGGGCAGTACGCTGGCATAGCGTCGGAAAATTTTGAGCATGCTCAAAATTGTTTTGACGACCTCGGCCGTACTACGACGTATACCATGGCGTGCTTCAGCGTGCCTTCAGCGTGCTCTTAACTTATACAAAACCTTAACCATAATTTTTCGACGCAGCGCCGCG
>NW_014577172.1:200177-212133 GCF_000485595.1 Priapulus caudatus | reverse complement strand
TATGGATTTACGTGTGCGTATGTGTGCGTGTGCGTGCGTGAGTACTATGTATGTGCGTGCGTGAGTGCGTATGTGCGCATGCGTGAGTGCGTATGTGTGCGTGCGTGAGTGCGAGTGTGCGTGCGTTTGCCCTGGTGTTAGCGAGCGCGGCTACACGGACAACCGCGACTATTTCTGCTTTTGTTTCTAGGAACGATGTTCCCATCGACTGACTGACTGACTAGTCACACATTTCCTACGTCGTCTCCATATACACGCGTCAAATATGAACATGCGGATCTGCAGATGGGCGTTGCTCGTCGCACTGACGTGTGTGCTGCACACATCGGCGATACGCGTCGACTTTACCTATCACCATTACGACGAAGTTGAGAGAGTACTGAGAGAAATCAACCAAGCCTACCCCGATATCACGCGATTGTACACAATCGGAAGGTCAGCGGAAGGTGAGTCACTAATCCGTGTACGCACGCACTCGCGCATGCACGCATGGACGCATGCGCGCGTACGCACGCAGGCGCACACACACGAGGACGCACGTGAGTACGCACGTACGTACGCACGCACACACACGCACGTACGCACGCACGCACGCACCGCACACACACACACACAAACACACCCACACACTGTATATATGTGTATATTATCTATCTATCTATCTATCTATCTATCTATCTATCTATCTATCTATATCTATCTATCCGATATATATATATATATATACATATATATATATATATATATATATATATATATATAATCTATATTTTTTTTTTTTATTGGCCATAAAACAGTTTACAATTGTAGACATAACATTGCATTTGACATTTCCAGTATACAATACAAACAAACTTATTTATAGATTACACATAACATTACCATTGACATATATATTGGTCCTCCCACACTTTCCGTTTTGGTACTGCACTCGAGGTCAATATTGTCATTATTAGAACCGGATACTGAAGTACTCGTGTTGTTAGCGTTTGAATTATCGTCGATTCAATCACATGGTCGTTATTTATATAACTACGATGCTAGAAGCAAGCTATATGACAACAATTTACTAGATGGGCTTTTCTATGGAAACTACGTAGCAAAATGCGGAGGTTAAAATATACGGAGTTGCGAATGGGACCCCCCCCCCTTATACTACTAAATACTATAGTGTAGCTCGTACAGGGGACTTTATTCGCGTTGTAAAAGGAGTTCTGGTGATTAAAAACGAGTGGGTGCAGAAACTGATTATGGTAAGCATAGGAAAATTTTCGTTGCCTATATACTGTAGAATAATAACTCAGGCCAATAACTATTACATTCATATTGAAAAAAGACATGACAATTAATTTTGATATTTAAATGTCCAAACACATTAATTATTAACCTCATATCAAATATTCTTTATGTTTTTTCTCGTGTTTAGGACGAAGAGCTATGGGTGATGTCGATAGCTGGCGTGCAGACAAGACATGTGCTAGGGCGTCCTGAAGTGAACATACGTCGGTAATATCCATGGAAATGAGGTAATGTGATTATTTGCTGCTGTTGACAAAATGCTAATCAAAATAGAGATATATAATCAAATAAATAATGTAAAATAATAGCATATTCGAGCAGAAAGTCAATACAATCGTCACCGATGTCTTGGCGCAAGTATTTGACATTACATTAATTCAATTTCTTCTATATCGTCAAATAATTCCCGATTAGATTCTAAACGCCCATTATAGTCAGGGGTAACATTAACGTTTTTTAAATTAATACTAATGTTAATAATTATTGTTACGTTAATATATAATCATATCATAATCATCATCATTATTACTTCGTATCGAGAGTGTACGGTTATAATAATTATAATATAGTAATTGTTAAATATAATAACGCGATACGGTATCGATAGTAAATCACGTTGGCAACACAGCGTGGATTGTTTCTCGGTAGCCGGATGTTTAAAGAGAGCGAGGCCGGTTTTCTGACGCGGTAATCTTCGCCGCGGTGAGCATGAGACCTCACGCCCCGATCTCAGTGTATTAGCCCGTGTGTCGGCACACCAACATAGGCTTATCCATATTTGTTAAATCCACCCATATTTGTAGATGATAGGCGAGCAATAAGAATAGTCAGAAAAGTAGAGAACGCGAATTTTCCGCGAATGTAGCCATCTAGCGGACAAAACCAAACTTTTGTTTACCAGGTTAAACCATAGGTAAACTATGCCTTGCTATCAAATTCGTAGTCTGTACGGGGCAAAAGTCCAGCACATGGCCCTATATATACGTATATATTGTATATGCATATCTCGCGACGGCCGTAGAAATGGAAAAAGATGGCGCTCTGCATTTCGCAAATACGCAAGGCGGTCGTGCGAATTTTATCGATATTTTCTATTGTCGGATAGCTGACGGGGCGCCATGCAGGACAGGGCTGCATTTGTCTAACAAAACTCAATTCTGTCTCACAAAACTCACTTTGTGGGCACAAAAACATCCCAATTCTCTCACAAAAGTGCAATTTGTGACGCACAAAACTCAATTCTGTCATCCTGTCCCACAAAGACTCAAATTTGGTTGAACACAAAACTCAATCTGTCATCCTGTCGCCACAAAAACTCAATTTTGTGAAACACCAAAACTCAATTCTGTCAATCCTGTCCGGCACAAAACTCAATTTTATAAACAAGGATCAAAACTCCAATTCCTGTCCATCCGGTTCCACAAAACTACCCGATTTGTTGCGCCAAATATGGCACACGGGGACATGTTAAGAAAGGGCTACCAGTTGTCAGCAAACTGGGCTAGCAGAACTGGGTCACTAAGTTAACAGAGTTGAGATCATTACTGATTTTGTGGGATGCAAGGATTGAGCAGAATTGAGGTTGTGGTTCACCACAAACATCACTTATTTGTCAGTTTATAGGTAGCAAAAAGATGCCTTGTCGCTGCATGGCGGCCCGCGTAATAAGCCGGTCCACGAATTTTTTTTTCCCACTGAGTTTCCGGACGCCCACAGCATAGATTAGTGTTTGTAATAAATGTTCTTAAATATATAGGGTTGGATTATAGTTAGTTGTTAGGGTTCAGGGTAAGCGTGTTAGGGTTAGGGTTAGGGTTAGGATCAGGGAGGTATTCAGTTTAGCAGTTATTGCTTCGAAGAAGTCGAGTGAACTGGAGTGCGCTGATGGTGTGGTTCGGAACTCAAGTGGGGAAAAAATATTTTGCAGCCGGTCGCATGGTAATGGAGGCATAAATTTCGCTCTCATGCTGCTATAGTTTTCGCGTCAACGGCATCGCAAATCCGGTCACTTTTCTTGAGTAAAACTTGATAGACGCGAAACGCACAAATCGAGTTTTTCGGATAACCTAGAGTTGCCTGGACGCCAAGCAGTATTTCGGACTGAATCTTCCGCAATGTTCATAGAAAGACGTCGCCGACACTAGGTCACGTCCGCAGAGTACGATGTCGAAATAAGATAATGGTCGGTAAAATCGTCGACCCGGAGACAAATTTCCAGGCAGGCTCAGCCTATATATACGTATATCTTTGTAAATGATATGTTTAGAATATGAAAATTAATTATCTCTTTGAAAATGTTATTAGAATTAAAGTAAAGTATAGTGGCTGAAATTTGCTCTTAAAAGTTGTTCCTACGCGTTTTTCCCCCGAGCCACGCCGGGTACGCAGGCTAGTAGGGGATAAGTAAGAAGTATATTAGGTAGCGACATATAGGTGGATATAACCCCACTGCTATCCTAGCATATTAATTCACGCAGGCGGTGGGCGTCGAGAGTTGCTGGCTATCATTTTGCGAATTTACTTAGGCCCTCGGACGCTACGCGAAGTCATCGCAACGTCACAGAAAATCCTCGATAGCATGAGATTGCCACATTCCAATGCAGGCATGAAGCGCCAGACGGATTCGAGTCTTCGAGAAGGCAAATTGCCCGCGGTGTGAAGGGCATGGTGAGTTGTCAATGCTGTCAGTTCTGTGATCGCTGTTCAATCTGTTTAGCCTGTCGGCGTGTTTTCATATTCAGATCGCAAACATTGCTCATCGCATGTAACGTTCTCGCATAAAAAGTGAATGATACGAAGATGCATTTGTTTAATCAGAGCAACGTAACTTTGAAAACATCTTCTAAAACGCCAGCGTATTCACCAAATTTTTGATACGTCCGGCATACGCTGGCTAAATCGTCAATGTGTGACAGGGCCATAACATCGCATTCTGATTCGTCACCTTTTTACGAATAGAATTCATAAAAACAATACGTGTTTTACTAGATATACATCAGAAGGTGACTGTTGTGTATATCTAAACTATGGGTCAGGGTTCTTTTACAAATTGTAATACTAGTTATTTTTTCCATTGCTGGAACTTCTATTGCCGTTTAAAGCGCACAAACAAACCATGCTGTGATATCTATGATTGGCTGCCACTTTATTTACGTGCCTCTCAGTTGCGGAAAAAGTGTAATATTGAATGTCACACCGGTTCTCTTCTTACCTGTCTCATCGCATGTCTTATCAAGTAGCGAATCAATCGCAGAACAAGTTTCTCTCGAATGGGTCGGATGCACCCACGGCAATACAACGAGGTCGGGCCTGCCTCTGACAGGAATGACGATCTAACTGTATTTACATAGACGGTGTGACGTCCTCGCACGCTAGCCAAAAAAATTCAAACGTGCATTCCGGAAAAAATACCTCTCGATACGGATAGTACAGTGTGCATGTGCGGTCAAGGCTGCTTGCTTAACTGTCGGGCAATGATGTCAGTGAAAACTCGTGCGCGGCCATTAATCCACCGTGTCAGAATGCGCGGGCGCGCGTGAACACACGAGATGCTGACGGCCTCGGCCCCGTGACGCGGCACCTACCGCCTCGAAAAACACAGCTATTATATAAACGCCGATAGAAGAAAAAATCTGGAATGTTGACTCGATCCGGTTTTTGAAAGAGAAGAACGATGCGCGGCGATCATAAGGTAAATTAATGTGGATCCGGATTGGCGGACGTGATCGTTGTTTTCTGAATAGTTTTATACAATTCAGGGTCGGCAGGAAAAACAAGTTTAAGTCGCGCCCATGACGAAGGGCAGTTTTATATAGCAAGTTGACTGTAACGGTGAATTTTATCCCGCACGTCTATTCAAAACATATATACCTACGCCCATTTCTACATAATTTTTTGCGATGTGGCCGTGCCGCCGTCTGGCTGCCTCAGGGCAGTGAGGCGGTGACTGTACAGGTGGAAAACCTGATTTTACCTGTGATCGCCTTCTAGCACGGGTTTTACGATTTTCAACGAAAAGAAGCAAAGAGGAGAAACCTGATAGATTCTTTCGCGAAACAATATGCGTATAACGAAGTGCGAATAACCGTCGGCGTGCATATATATTTATATATGTACGGTAGATACAGGTGTGTATGTACGGTAGATACATGTGTATATGTACGGTAGATACAGGTGCGGTGAGCCTGCCGCGGATGCCGCCGCTCCACACGCATCAATGACAGCAGCCTAGCAGCGATCATGCTCACATGTTGCGCATACAGGTAACCGCACCTGCCGAGGTGCGAAGCAGAATCCTCATTAGCTCTTAGCAGACGCACACGGGGGCGGCCGTCATCGGCACAGGTGTTCGTGCAGACGGCAAACATTGATCAGTACCTGCCGTAACTGCACCCCCACTACCCCACCCACCCACTACCACACACGCCCCACCAACAGCCAGGCAACACACGCACGCGCGCGCGGGACCGCACGCACGCATTCCGACGGTCTGTGAACCTAAGTTGTCAGACATTATTACCTATATCAAGCTCTATATATATATATTTTTTTTTTTATTGCCATAAAACAGTTACAATTGTAGACATAACATTGCATTTGACATTTCCAGTATACAATACAAAACAAACTTATTTATAGATACACATAACATTACCATGCATTGACATATATATTCGTCTCACCACTTTCCGTTTTGGTACTGCACTCGAGGTCAATATTGTCATTATTAGAACCGGATACTGAAGTACTCGTGTTGTTAGCGTTTGAATTTATCGTCGATTCAATCACATGGTCGTTATTATAAACTACGATGCTAGAAGCAACTACAGCAACAATTTACTAGATGGGCTATTTCTATGGAAACTACGTAGCAAAATGCGCAGGTTAAAATATACGGAGTTCGAATTGGGACCCCCCCCCTCTTATACTACTAAATACTATAGTGTAGCTTGTACAGGGGACTTTATTCCGCGTTGTAAAAGGAGTTCTTGGTGATTAAAACGAGTGGGTGCAGAACTGATTATGGTAAGCATAGGAAAAGATTTTCGTTGCTATATACTGTAGATAATAACTCAGGCCAATAACTATTCATTCATATTGAAAAAAGACATGACATATAATTTGATATTTAAATGTCCCAAACACATTAAAATTAACCTCATATCAAATACTTCTTTATGTTTTTCTCGTGTTTAGGACGAGAGCTATGGGTGATGTCGATAGCTGGCGTGCAGGACAGACATGTGCTAGGGCGTCCTGAAGTGAAATACGTCGGTAATATCCATGGAAATGAGGTAATGTAGACTATTTGCTGCTGTTGACAAATGCTAATCAAACTAGAGATAATAATCAATCAATAAATGTAAAATAATAGCAATATTGAGCAGTAAAGTCAATACAATCGTCACCGATGTCTTGCGCAAGTATTTGATATTACATTAATTCAATTTCTTCTATCATCGTCAAATAATTTCCGATTCGATTCTAAACGCCCATTATAGTCAGGGAGGTAACAATTACCGTTTTTAATTAATACAAATGTTAATCATTATTGTTACGTTAATATATAATCATTATCATAATCATCATCATTATTACTTCGTATCGAGAGTGTATCGGTTATAATAATTAGGCCTTATATAATAATGTGTTAAATATAATAACCGATACGGTATCGATAGTAAATCACGTTGGCAACACAGCGTGGGATTGTTCTTCGGTAGCCGATGTATTAGAAGAGAGGCGAGGCCGGTTTTCTGACGCGGTAATCTTCGTCGCGGTGAGCATGAAGCCCACGCCGCCGATCTCAGTGTATAGCCCGTGTGTCGGACACCAACATAGGCTTATCCATATTTCTCAAATCCACCCATATTTGTAGATATAATGACGATATATAGGCCTCAATACGAGCAGTAGTTTTAGTAGTGGCGTGATGTCAGAAAAGTAGAAGAACCGAATTCCCGCGAATGTAGCCATCTAGCGGACAAAAGCCCAAACTATGTTAATACCAGGTTAAACCATAGGTTAAACTATGCCCTGCTATCAAATTCGTAGTCTGTACGGGGTAAAAGTCCAGCAGCACAGCCTATATATACATATATATTGTATATGCATATCGTCGACGGCCGTAGAAATGGAAAAAGATGGCGCTCTGCATTTCGCAAATACGCAGGCGTTCGTCGAATTTTACCATATTTTGCTATTGTCGGATAGCCCGTCCATGGTTTGAATGCATAATCTCGCCTCATGCTCTATATTTTCGGCGTCAACGGGCATGCGCAATCCGACCAGTTTCCTTGTAAAACGGATAGCCGAAACGCACAAACCGAGTTTTCTGGATACCCTAGAGTTGCCGACGCAAGCAGTATTTCGCTGAATTAACGCAATGTTCATAGAAAGCACGTCGCCGACACTATGTCCCGTCGCAGAGACGACGTCGAAATGATATACGGGAGGTAAAATCGTCGACCGGAGACTAAAAGTCCAGCAGCATAGCATATATATGCGTATATCTTGTATATGCATATCGCCGACGGCCGTAGAAATGGAAAAAGATGGCGCTCTGCATTTCGCAAATACGCAAGCGGTCGTCGAATTTTGCCATATTTTGCTATTGTATGTTTCTCTGTTATGAATCTATCCTTAGAATTAAGTTAAACAAATTATAAAAAGGTAAACCGGGCCATCCGCTACCCTAGAGTGTCGGCTGAGAATTAGGCTTGCGTTTATACCATGCTGGTGGGAGGGTGATTATTGTCTTCTCTCCATCTCGGAATCTCTACCCGTAGATTGAGTCCGTGTGGCTGGATAGTGTTTAGATTGTGAATCCAGTACGCTTCTTTTTCCTTTCTGATGGGGATCGTATGGGTGAAGTGGGGGAGGGGGGTGAAAATGTTTTAGAATTAAGTAAGTATATGTGGCTGAATTTGCTCTTAAAAGTTGTTCCTACGCGTTTTTCCCCGAGCAACGCCGGGTACCAGGCTAGTAGGGGATATATAAGTATATAGGTAGGCGACATATAGGTGGCTATAACCTCACTTCTATCCTACATTCATTCACGCAGGCGGTGGGTCGGGAGTTGCTGCTACATTTTGCGAATTACTTAGCCTCACGCTACCGACTTCATCGCAACGTCACAGAAATACTCGATAGCATGAGATTGCACATTCTAATCAGCATGAACCCAGACGGATTCGAGTCTTCGGTAGAAGGCGATTGCCGCGGTGTGAAGGGCAGGTGAGTTGTCAATCTGTCAGTTCTGTATCGCTGTCACTGTTTACTGTCGCGTGTTCATATCAGATCGCAAACATTGCTCATGCATGTAACGTTCTCGCATAAAAAGTGAATGAACGAAGATGCATTTGTTTATCAGACAACGTACTTTGAAAATCTTCTAAAAAGTCATCATAGAAGGAAAAGAGCCTACGCAAGAGGGCACCGAATTAAAATAAAGAAACATAAGTATCTAATCATACTATCGTCAAGTATCGGTATTGCTCATTGCATGTTAATGTCTTCTCAGGGGAAACAGTAACAGAGTCGACCTCAACCGAAACTTCCCTGACTTCTTCGAGGATAATAGCTATCCTCCTCGCCAGATGGAGACACAGGCCGTCATGGCGTGGATGCAAGAGAGACAGTTTGTTCTGAGCGCCAACTTCCACGGTGGCGCTTTGGTCGCTAACTATCCCTACGACAACCTGCCGCGTGGAGTGAAGAGGAAACGACTGAGAACGGGAGCAAGTACGTGCTTCGTGTGTGAATGAGATCCGATCACTGTATTTCTTGCATCACAACTGTATTAGCAATTATATCAGTGAACGATTAGTCAATTAGGAGTTAATTGCTGAACACCAATTAGTCGTCTGAGCGGGTTTGATGTCCTTATTGACTCTCGCAATCACAGGCACTTGAAGCGTTTCAATAAAATAGAATGCTAAATAAATACGAAATCTATTTACTATCAAATTCTTAATGTTGTTGTCATATATAAGTGTCAGTGCGCACAGTGCAGCCGCATGAGCAATGGCGGCCGCCGGCGTATGTTGCACATAGGATTTGGACGGAATTTACAGGAAACTGTCGGCAATAATAGGTGAAAGAGAGTATAGAAACATTAAGAATTTGGTAGTAAATAGATTTCGTATTTAATTAGCATTATATTTTATTGAACCGCTTCAAGTGCCTGTGCTCGCAATCCGGCATCTTGTGCCATCAACACGGTTTGATGGGTATCAAGTCGTTTTAATGCTAAGGAACGACAAGGGGTACGTCTGACAACACTGCTTGCTGTGACGGATCATGCTCTGATTCGTGACAAATTCGATCGAATTAGATCAATGGTTAATAACGCTTAACGGTTTTCTGCGCGGTGCGGTGCAGCAAACGCTACCTGTAAACGTACAACGACGAAATAATATTACGATCACGAGTTATAAATTTAAGATTGTAAGATTCTCACTAGGACGTGTTTCATGGTGTTGCTACACGTTGCTGTTTCATGCTGGAGCTCACTCGTGGTTCTTGTTATACTAGGCATGTACAACACGTCTCCCGATGACGATGTGTTTCGCTTCCTCGCCATGACGTATTCATACAGCCACCCAACGATGCACAATAGTCACAAATGCGATAACTCATTCACCGATTTCGAATACGGCATCACGAACGGAGCTGATTGGTATACGGTTAAAGGTATCTCGATAAAAAATAATAATATAATAAAATAAAATGAATGTACTTCACGCTCTGCCGCTGTTAACGAAGAGGCAATTTAAAGTATTTCGTACGTTTTTGTACGTTTTTTGTATGTAAAGTTATGAAACTGTTAGGTGAGCGGCATCTCTTTGCTTCAATCGGATTCGCAATATTTAGAGCAGTATAGATGTTGCATCAACATAATCTCACCTGTTCTCGATGCTGCTATACTAGAAACGATGCGTAACTCAGGGTGAATCGTGGGTGAACTCGATTGCCAGCATGCGTCCGTGAGGACCTGCGTGATGGAGCCGCTTGCGTGTGAAGTTTACGTTTACATGTAATAGGTGGCATGCAGGACTTCAATTACATCGAGGCCAGTTGCATGGAGACAACGCTTGAGATTAGTTGCTGCAAGTACCCGTCGGAGCGCCATCTACCGGACTACTGGCAGGCGAATCGCAGGCCGCTACTCAGCTACCTTCGCATGGCAAATATGGGTAAAGTTTTTAAATTAATTAGGTTTTTAATTGAAGTTTAAACCGACGTCGAATAGACGTATTAACGTCGTTTTTGCTAAATTGTTTTCTCTGGCGAGCTCACCCACAATCTCGCTCTCTCTCTCTCTTTTTTTTCTCTCTCTCTCTCTCTCTCTGGGTAGGAGTACGGGGAGTTGTCAGTGATGAGTTGTCGGGAGAAGGGATCAGCAACGCTTGCGTGTTCATCGAGGAACGCCTGCATCCCGCCAGATCCACTATCAGGGGCGAGTACTGGAGGATTCTGCTTCCAGGTCGCTACAGCGTCATTGTAAGTACAAACTGCAGAGCGGAGTGTCTTCTAATAGCTGCGCATATTACATGCACTTACGTTACCCGCGTACGCAGAAGAGCGGGAATCGGGAAATCGTGGGTTAATGTATATGTTCTTTTCTGTCCAATTTGTTTAACTGTCTCAGAGATACGCTCCACTTGTGGTTGTTGTTGGTGTTTATTTTGTGTTTATTTGTGTAACTGTCCGTTAGTTCGTTTTTATCTAATAGGTAGAATATTTACTGTAATTGTGAAGTGAGTGTATACATTTTCACAGGTTGTTGCGGAGGGCTACGCAACTTTACTCCGTGAAAATATTGTCGTTAACTCGACGGAGATTCCACGCGTCGTTGACTTCGTCTTGTCGCCGGCAGGTGGCAGTACCTATTATCTATCTCATTACGAGCGTCTATGTGAGGAAGCTGTTGATGGTAAGAAGGGCTGGGGGCTTTTAGCATGAGTATGCGCTGCATGCTCTCATACGTTTGCATTTGTGTGCGAGAGAGAGATAAATAAGCTCAAGAGCATATTAAGTATGCATACTTAATACGCTTTTGATGAGATAGATAGATAGATAGAGAGAGTGTGTGTGTGTGAGAGAGAGAAAGAGAGTGCGCGCGTGCGTGCGCGCGTGTGTGTGCGTGTGTGCGTGCATGCATGCGTTCGTTCGTGCGTGTGTGTGTGTGTGCGTGTGTGCTGTGTGGTGTGCGTGTGCGTGTGCGTGTCTCTCTCTCTCTCTCTCTCTTCTCTCTTCTCTTTCTCTTGCTCTCTCTCTCTCCTCTCTCTCTCTCTCTCTCTCTCTCTTCTCTCTCTCTCTCTCTCTCTTCTGTCTGTCTGTCTCTCTCTCTCTCTCTCTCTCTCTCTGTGTGTCTCTCTCCCTCGCTCGCGCTCTCTCGCTCTTTCTCTCTCTCTCTCTCTTTATATATATATATATATATATATATATATATATATATATCAGGAGTAGATAATAGGGATATATATCCTAATATATATCCTGATATATATGTGTGTGTGTGTGTGTGTGTGTGTGTGTGTGTGTGTGTGTGTGTGTGTGTGTGTGTGTGTGTGTGTGTGTGTGTGTGTGTGTGTGTGTGTGTGTGTGTGTGTGTGTGTGAGTGTGTGTGTGTGTGTGAAGTGTGTGTGTGTGT
>NW_014577172.1:198265-199809 GCF_000485595.1 Priapulus caudatus | reverse complement strand
GGTGGGTTGGCGTGTGCGGTGCGAGTCGCGCGGTGTGCGTGTGCGTGCGTGCGTGTGGTGTGTGTGTGTGGCGTGTGTGTGTGTGATGTCGGTGTCGTGTGTGTGTTGTGTCGTGTGCGTGTCGCGTGTCGGGGTCGTGTAGTGCGTGTGCGTCGTGTGTAGTGCGTGCGCGTGGCACCGTGCGTGCGCGTCTATTGTATTTGGCTAAAATTGTCAACTTGCGTGTATACGCGCGTACGCACGTTCACTTATTTAAAGACTCTGATCGAATATAATACATCAAGCTTCCTTACGCGCAGACACCAACGGATCAACGCGACGTAACCGCTACCTGGATCTAACCAGACTGAAGAGGGCGTGGCGAGGTCGCGACCACGCAGCCGCTTAGTGTGTGTGTGTGTGTGTGTGCATTTATATCAAGAGTACATAATAAAGATGTACTATGTATATGTACTATGTACTCTCTATTATGTACTCTTGATTTATATATATATAGTGGTATAATTATATAATGCGTCTATTATATATCGTAGAGTAATCCTGTCTTCATGTATACCGTGACTTACTTCGTCATCTATGTCATGCGTGTGTGATAATTGTGAGTGTTTAGCCCGTGCCGGGGACGCCTGCTCCCAATTCAATAAATCGCTAATCGACGTTTAACTCGTGCAAGTAGTATGTAGAATGTAAGATGTAGGTCACATCGTGGGTACATGTCGGGTAATGCTATCCCCCGGGCGTGGAGGGACACCGCAACGTGGCAGCACTAGTATTAGGATTAATATTATTAGTATTAGTATTAGTATTAGTATTAGTATTAGGTTAGGGTTAGGGTTAGGGTTAGGGTTAGGGTTAGGGTTAGGGTTAGGGTTAGAGTTTTTCACTGTATCACGTGACCGTCCCTCCACGCCCGGGGGATAGCAACACCCTTAAGTTTTGAAGTATACGTCAACTGTATCACGTGACCGTCCCTCCACGCCCGGGGGATAGCAACACCCGTACATGTCAGGGTTGAAACAACATGGCCGCATCAGGAATATGACGTGTTATGACGTATGTACCTGCGCTCACATCTTTAACATTTTCATAGCCGTGTGATCACGCACACAGCAACACACGCACACAGTGACACACGCACGCACGCGCGCTCGGGCACGCACACAGTGACGCACGCACGCACTCACGCGCTAGCACGCACACAGTGACACACGAACGCACGCGCGGGCACGCACACAGTGACACACGCACGCACGCACGCGCGCTAGCACGCACACAGTGACACACGCACGCACGCGCTAGCACGCACACAGTGACACACGCACGCACGCACGCGCGCTAGCACGCACACAGTGACAAACGCACGCACGCGCTAGCACACACACAGTGACACACGCACGCACGCACGCGCTAGCACGCACACAGTGACACACGCACGCACGCGCTAGCACGCACACAGTGACACACGCACGCACGCGCGGGCACGCACACAGTGACACACGCACGCACGCACGCGCTAGCACGCACACAGTGACACACGCACGCAC
>NW_014577172.1:191530-198076 GCF_000485595.1 Priapulus caudatus | reverse complement strand
ATGTGTGTGTGTGGGTGGGTGGGTGTGTATATATATATATATGTGTGTGTGTGTGTGTGTGTGTGTGTGTGTGTGTGTGTGTGTGTGTGTCGTGTCGTGCGTGTCGTGTCGTGTCGTGTCGTGTCGTGTGTGTGTGTGTGTGTGTGTGTGTGTGTGTGTGTGTGTGTGTGTGTGTGTGTGTGTGTGTGTGTGTGTGAGTGAGTGTATGTATATATATATATAAACAAAGTCAAGGTATAGAATAATATACTTTGTTTTTATCTACACGGGTGTTCGTGTGTGACTTTACTTCTATATATATATATATATTCAAGAGCATATAAAGAAGGCCTTTCATATAAAGAAGTCTTCTTTATATGCTTTTGATATAATATATTAAAAGCTAATAAATACCCGTTATTAGCTGGGTCTAAGGGGTATAAATACCCCTTATTAGGTGTTTCTTAGCTTTTGATTATATATAACTACGCTTGATACATAACTACGCCCACTTCTTATGAGATTCTCACAGAACACAAAAATCGCAATATTTCACGTCCTTGAACCCTGACGAGACGTTGGCGATGCTGCTACTGTTGATGCTACTACTACTGCTGCTGCTGCTGCTGCTGTAGCTCTAGTACTATAGCTCGCGTACAGTTGCCGCAAGCTATAGTACTGGCTATTAGCCTGCGGCAACTGTACGAGGGTTATAGTACTAAGAGCTACTACTACTGCTGCTGCTGCTACTACTGCTGCTGCTGCTGCGGCGACGGTGGCGACGGTGGCCGCGGTGCGTTCATTCACCTCTCACACGCAACGTCATCAATATGTGCGCTGTTCTCAATCACATGAACCCGACGAACGGACGACCTTGTTTGTTATCACGAACCAACTGGTTGCGGCAATTTATTCCACTGTGGTCGTAGCGCAGGTCAATGGTCAGATTTAGATCTTCCGCTGTCCCGCGAAGAACGGCCATTCAAACCACGACACGATCAACCTGTTTTATTGTTGCGGCCGGGCGTCGGTCCCGTGGAAACAACCGTGAATAGGAAATCCTTCAGCGATGCCTATCTCATTATACACGTTATGATCGCGCTTGTAAAAGCTTGTGGACAAAAAGTCATCGAGTGGATTTCTAGCTGGGCGATATCGCAAGCGAAACGCGTGTTTTTTGTGCGCGAGAGCAAAGTACACGTTGAAGAAAACACAAGCACTCACATACACGAACAGCGTGAACTTGTTAGCATAAATAATACATTTATGTAAATGTTTATTTAACAAAAAGTTTAATTAATATTACTGGTTTTCCACTTGTCTTTTTACCGGGGGTATAATACAACATGTACCCCGACGTTGCTGTCTTCAGAGCAGTAGTTAACTATATATGACAATGATATATGGAATTGTCAACGAGCACAGTAACAGCAGGTACTGAGAACGAAACACGGAGTTGAGTATGGCAGATAGTTAGTGACAGTTTACTTAATTCTACGGACGATTCGTTAACATACGTAGTAATGATGGAAAACGTTATGTGACTTTATTTACTACACATTAACATCGTCAATATGGCCGCTTCGGGCGGATGCGTGACCTTTCTCGATGGTCCATATATGTTTTATGTCGGTGGTACATACATAATTATGTATATAGCTCCTCACGTTAATAAAGTTCATTGTTAAGGTGACAACGCTCTCTTGTTTTTGAGGATTTCGTTCTGTATTATGCTGTACATAGCGATACTGACAATATGCGACGGGATATACTCGGCATGCGTGAGAATCTGTCAAGGTAAAACATCCTGCTAATGTTACTTGTTTACTGTGTGTTACCGTGAGTGTGTCAATCCTTATTGCTACGAAGTTATCCGAGCACTAGACAGAAATGTAGAAATATAAAGCTAGAAGCGCACATGCATGCTATCATCACATCATGAACCGTATTGCGAGACCTGCCGCGTCCGGTGACAGATAATAATAAGGTAGTACATTGCAACAATCGCAGACGAATGCTTTACGCACGTAGATCTCTGTGATTCAAGTTGATTTACGTGATATGCTTACTCTCCG
Organism: Priapulus caudatus; assembly: GCF_000485595.1. Lineage (NCBI taxonomy): Eukaryota > Metazoa > Priapulida > Priapulimorpha > Priapulimorphida > Priapulidae > Priapulus > Priapulus caudatus. Next base: position 196,022 of record NW_014577172.1, on the reverse strand, counting down.
TGCAAGTATTGCACTAACCGTCAATATAATAATCATATCGGCTCGCACATAACGATAGACTAATGCAACATGCACCACCACCACACCCTCTCTCTCGGTGATATCACCGATCGTATAACCGTCTGACATTTATCCTGATCTGAACTTTAAATATAGCTTGACACCGGTGTAAAAAATAAAACGACCTTTAACGATTGAGTTTCCTTGTGAACAGCGAGCGTCTATAGCGATGCCTCGTAAAGGTCACCCTTAACGATGACTTGTTAACGACGATGTTTAACCGCGTCCTTTGACGACAATCTTTCATGAGTAGCGCTGCTAACCGCCTCACTGTGTGAGTTAACTGAATGAAGTGTTGAGAAGTACAAGTACACGGCTAGTTGTTCACGGGCTAGCACTGACGAGATTGTAAACCATGGCATCTCCATCTGCACGAGCGTTCTCGTAATTAACCCGTGGATTGCACAGAGCTAATAACCAAGTGTCTACGATCGGGGCAATGTGTTCTCGTTCGTATTTCTATTAGGTCACATGCGTTTCTTTGTAAGTCGGTCGCGCTTCCGCGTTAACGCGTGTTGTCGTTACTGTGCCAGAGTCGTGTCGGCGACTATCGCTCTGTTTGTTTCTAACATTCCTGTCGTGAGTCCGCGTGACACACATCGCCACCCTGCGGGGCTCATCTGTTTCAGGGTTGCCGCTCAAGCCCTCGTTTTAATTCCAATGTTTTTATCAATTAAAACGCGTTTACATTGAATTAAATCGTAATGGCGTGTCCGCGTAACAACCCTTATTGCGTCAAGAATGCTAACGGTTGGTTGCCAACAAGAAAAGTCACATTGTAGACTTGTCATCCAAAGTCATCACTCAGCAGGCCATCGTTACTCTAGTCTCTACTCATATCGCGTAGAGGATAGTTTGCAAGTCCGTGTAGAAAAAAGGCACTGCGGTCATTTCCCATCCACTCGATGGTGCATATTGCTCTGGATGTGACGATGGAAAGAGATACGGTCGCCCTGCCTCTCACCACATATGCCACACCGCCAAGGATCCTCTCCCTCGAAATGCAGCCGTGTGTGATTTATGTACATGATGTAGTGTTTGAAGAGAACCTGGCACGGCTTACACTCGTAATACTCGTTCTGACTGAGCGGCGGAACGACCGTGATGGCGGTCTCCCGCACCGCGGCGCTAGCGTCGCCGCTGCTGCTGCGATCGCCGCCGTGTTCGAGTCTCGCGGTTCGAACTCCTTCATCACTGGTCGCACAGATGGTGCCATCATCACCTGACGTCATCGCCGTATTAGGCGGGTATGACCGCGTTGCTGTATGTCCGGGATCGGTTCCGGGTACTGCACCCCGTGCATCGTGCGCCACCTCCTCCGCTGCCGTAGTCGTCATCAACAGATGTGAAATATTAACATCCTGCGACAGGGAGGTTACGCCTACCATGCTTTCATCCGCGCTCGCAAACTGTGCCGTAGAGGACAACCCTCCTGCTGCTAACTCTTCGTTACTTTGTTGTGCGGCAGTACTAACGGATAGCGACGGAATCTCGGTAGACACGCCCATCGCTCGCAACACGCTCGCGATGTCTGTCGCGTTGACCGCTTCCGCTGGCTTGCTGGGACGATGATGTAAACGTGGGCTCACTACGGAAGGACTCGGAGAGATTGTCGACTGGTAGCCGCCATTTTCCCGAGATATCTTTATGCAGATTCTCATCGGTTGTTCACTATCGTTGTTCGTCGCATCGCCGTCGGTCGCAGCTATAGCCGTCGATAATTGCTCGATAGAGGCGCCCTCTGTTGCGGATTGAGGGTGCGGGACGTCGTGAGAAACTCTGTCGATTAAATCGTCGACGACGAGCTTTGTTTGCGTTTCTCTTTCGTCGGGAACAGTCGCTACCGACGACATCGAGTCACCACAGTCGGATCCGCTAAAACTATCAAACCGGATTCGTTTACTGCGGAAGGTGCGTTCCGATCCGACGCTGTCCGACTCGTCGTTATACTTTCTCTTGTCGTCTTTTGAGGAGATCGGTTTCTCGAGTAGATCCTCGATCGTGTCCGTGAAGATTGTGCTCTTGGGCGTGTACTTCAGCTCGCTCGACTCTCTGTTCTTACCGAGTAGGAAGATCTGTGCCAGGCTTTCGATGGGTGTCTGCTGCTGGTTTGCTTCCTCCGTGCAGTCTTCCCCTGGGGTTCCTAGATTCCCTCCGACGTTCAACAGGAGCAGATCTAGGAAGCTGGACTTTGTCTTCTCCTTGTTATCCTTGCCGCTTTTACTCTTGTAGTTGTCGCGAAAGAAGTTCGCAATCTTGCGTTTAATCAGGGTGGGGTCCACCTGGTGCGATGACTCCGACTCGGGCACGTCGCTCGTCTGATTCGAGTCTTCTTTGTCGACGTTCCCACTGCTGCTGCCGCTGCTTGCCTGCTGTCGCAGCATCTCGGCAGGGGTTTTCATGATGCCGAACTTCGGTATCGGAGACCTACCTCCGTTAGATGTTGACGCACGTGGTGATGTGTGTCCAGAGGAAGGTGCCGATTTTCTCGACTCACTACCTTGTAGAATACTCTCATCAATGCGTTTGCCTTCCCTACGAGGATCATAACTCAGTATTTCAATATCGTCGCTGGTAGAGAGCGGGGAGCGGCTCGATTCGGGGTGTTTACGTTGTCGTATTTCGTCCAGCAATTGCTTCACGGTTTTCTCCTTTAACATATCCTTTGCGCTCTTAGACGATGCGTCATGCGAGAAATGCTGCGGGGACACGAGACTAGAAGAGCTTCTCCTGGTCGCTGCCTCCTCTGTGTGTTTGGACGTCATCTGAATGACAGAGCTTGGCCTCTGTAGGTGGGACATCTCAGGACGTACTCTGCTAGCACTCTGCAATGATTCCTGCGCGTGCTTAACTATCACCGATGAGGCAGCTGGTGTCGGTAAGGGTTTCTCCATTAGTAACTCCTGCTTGCTGTCCAGCATGGAACTAAGCAGTGCATTCTGTGTCGGAGCACCACCTGGAGGTTTCAACGCATCATACGCGTCTGCAGGCAAGACACTGCTGCTAGGCGTTTTATTATTCTGCAATATTTCCCTAAGTCGCTCTTTCAAAAATAACTCCAGCAGCATGTGACTGCTTCGCTGGTCTTTATCGCGCGTGGGATGGGTCTCTCTCGCTGTATCTTGAACTTCGGCGACCTTCCTGTGATGTGTAGACGCCTGTTTGTGTGCGGGGGATGGTGAGGGTGATCCACGCTCTCTCGTCTCTAGTGCCTGTGTAGTAGGCACCCTGCGATGATGATGATGGTGATAAGTGTTGCTCACATCAGCTCTGCCATGGCGACTCGCTTTGGCACTCGCTTGCTGCTGCTGCAATAGCAAATTCTCCGATTCGTGATTAGACGGATATCTGCGAGGTCGCTCCGGTGGTGGCTGCGCTCTCTCGCGTTCGAACATATTCATAGCTGCCGTGGATCCGGATCCGGTTGTCTCATTACCGTACGCAGTCGCAGCAGTTTCCGGAACGAACGGCGATCGCTTGCCGGGATCCATCCGACCCTTGTTGATCGTGTTGTGCAAACTGTAATACAGCGGCATGTTCTCTAAGGGAATATATTCCTGTGTGTCCATCGCCATGAGGTTTTCGATTGGGTGCTCTACGGGGTGTCCCCCGTCCTGCACCGCCATTGTCTGTTTGTGAGCCTTGACAAAGTTGAGCAAGTTTGATAAAGCTGCGTAGTTGGGCGACGTCGGCTCCTTGTTCTCCGATGACGTCATATTGTTTAGCTCCCACTGCGCAGAATCGGCTTGCGCTGACCTGCCGCTGAGTAGAGATGATAAACTCGCATCGCCCGACTGCATTAACTGCTGCTGCATCGACATGAAGTTCAACAGAAACGGAAGCTGATCGACGGGGGATGGAGATTTAGTATCGGTCGAGTCATCGTCAATGACCACCTCTGGTATATCCTTTTGTTCCTTCTTAACGGCAGACTGCGGCCACAGCGGCTGTGCGCGTGCGATGGGCGACATTCTGCCTGCCTCCTGGATCGCTTGAAGGTCGTGAGCAAGCTGCTGCCGTAGATGCATGATGGCGTCGTTGTTGGTGTCGCCACCTAGCTGCTGCTGCAAGTAGAAACGCAGCAAGGTGTGCTCTTGCTGTTCTATCGATGAGCTCAATGGGGAGCCGATCGTTGCTGACGCTCGCAGCGCCACCATCTCATGCTCGTCCTGTGTTAGGGTTCTACTCGCTGAGCCCCTGCTGGTCTGCCGCGGTGGCTGCTGCATCGGTGCAACACCGTGCTGCGCAGGGCTCGCTGCTGCCACCTGGTGTTGCTGCGAGGAAGATGAGGATGACTTCTCCTTGTAGTAGTGCACGCCGGGATAGTAGCGCTGCGAGTCTCCCGGTAGAGGGTTCTTACGTGGTCGGCCACGCCGACGTCGTACCGGATACTCAGGGGGCATCATGCCCACGCTCTCTTGCACCACGCCGG
>NW_014577172.1:186530-189030 GCF_000485595.1 Priapulus caudatus | reverse complement strand
CAAACACACAGTATGTGATCATATCGCATTCGAACCGCAGTTTTTGACCCAGTGTTGCTCTCGCTCGCATTCCGAATTCACACTATTCTATCTAGCCTAGGCGCTATACGTATATACTGCCCCGTGATAAAGCATCCTACGTAAGACGAGTAATCACAACATATATGTGTGTATAGTGTATATGGTACACAGCATGTATGGTGACGATCATCAAACGTTCCAGGACGGCCTTCATAACCAACCTGACACACAAACAAACGATGGTTCACACACCCAAACCCTCTCCCCACACACACACACACACACACACACACACACACACACACACACACACACACACACACACACACACACACACACACACACACACCCTCTCCCCACACACACACATACACACACACACACATACACAAACACACACACACACACACACGCACGCACGCAACACACGCACACACACACCACACACACACACCACACACACACACACACACACCAAACTACCTATTTTAATCGCGCTTAAATCTATTTTAATCCCGATAAAAACCACTGTTCTGAATGGCTGGAATTTAATCGCGCTTAAATCTATTTTAATCGCGATTAAAACCACTGTTCGCATTGGCTGGAATTTCAATCGCGCTTAAATATATTTTAAGTGCGATTAAAATAGGTTGGTTTTGCGGTAATGGCCTTCCATACAAGACTGCCTACAGCGCTGACGCGACATGTACATAGCATTGCACATTCTTCCCGTTCGCTAACACGCACGCACGCACGCACGCACGCACGCGCGCGCTCTCTCTCTCGTCTCTCTCTCTCTCTCACAACACACACACACGCACGCACGCAGCGCACGCACGCACGCACACACCAACACACACACACACTATATATATATATATATTATATATATATATATAATATATAATATATATAATATATATTATCAGGAGTCTGTCAATACCACTGACTCCTTGATACCATTGATAGACTCCTGATATTATATATAGATACATACACACACCAAACACGCACGCACGCACGCACGCACACAGGCACGCACGCAGGCACGCACAAAACACACACACACACACACGCACACGCACACGCACACGCACACACACAACACACGCACGCACGCACGCACACACACACAACACACACACGACACACACGCCACACACGCACGCACAACCTCCACACACCACACACACACACACACACACACACACACACAACGACACACACACACACACACACACACGCACGCACGCACGCACGCACACACACACGCACACGCACACGCACACACACTCACCGTTCTCGACATCAACGCGGACGACGACGTCGCACGAATCACAACATCATTCATCGAGCAACGACTGCGATGAGCGAGCAAACATTGACGACTTCCACTAATCCTCCGCAGCCTACACGTATAGCGCGCGCACATACAAGCGGAGGACCCCAGAACTGCCTCCAGTGCCAAGCGACTCGTCCACTCTAACTGCTTACCCTGCCAGCTCCGAGCGGGTCCCTACCCTTGCGAGAGTCATTGAGGCACAACGACTCGCAAGGTCGCGAAAAACTGTCGGCTCACCGAGCAGCGCTGTCACTAGCACTGCTGCGCACGCCGCGGGTTGCCTCTACCCATTTGCCTATTACCCTATCAGACGTCGCACGGGCCGGAGAGAGGTGTATGAACCTTGCCTGAACTCGCTAGTCAAACAAAGCGTATGGAAGGGCGAACGACTGGTAAATTCGGTGCGGGTTATTCTATATAGGGTGTCGATGACCTTGGCAGTGCGGATAGTGTCCATCCGTCGTCATCGGAAACCTGTTCTCCAACATAGACAATGGATCGCAGTTGTGCTCGATAGAAGCGTGCTTAATATAGAATAAAATCTAGAAGAATGTATAATATAGAGTATAATATAGAATATATTCTAGAGGAATGCATAATATAGAGTATAATATAGAATATAATCTAGAAGAATATATAATATAGAGTATAATATAGAATATATTCTAGAGGAATGTATAATATAGAGTATAATATAGAATATATTCTAGAGGAATGTATAATATAGTGTATAATATAGAATATATTCTAGAGGAGTTTATAATGTAGAGTATAATATAGAATATATTCTAGAGGAGTTTATAATGTAGAGTATAATATAGAGGAATGTATAATATAGTGTATAATATAGTGTGTAATATAGCGTATAATATAGCGTATAATGTAGTGTATAATATAGTGTATAATATAGTGTATAATATAGTGTATAATATAGTGTATAATATAGAATATATTCTAGAGGAATGTATAATATAGTGTATAATATAGAATATATTCTAGAGGAGTTTATAATGTAGAGTATAATATAAAGGAATGTATAATATAGTGCATAATATAGTGTATAATATAGTGTATAATATAGTGTATAATGTAGTGTATAATGTAGTGTATAATATAGCGTATAATGTAGTGTATAAT
>NW_014577172.1:182813-185388 GCF_000485595.1 Priapulus caudatus | reverse complement strand
GTGTGTGTGTGTGTGTGTGTGTGTGTGTGTGTGTGTGTGTGTGTGTGTGTGTGTGTGTGTGTGTGTGTGTGTGTATGTGTATATGTATGTGTATATGCCTGTGTGTGCTATGCGTGTCAGCGACCTGCCCCAAATGTAATAACGCGACAGTGAAAAAACCGTCGGAGAGTCAATGAACTCCTAGAGCTGGCGTTGGAGCAGTCTCCGACAACGTGGGTCATGAGCCGCCGAACCAGGCTGGGCGGCCGCGCCTGCTCCTGTACGCTCTCTTAGAAATAGTCGTATCGAATAAGTCAGTAAACCACGCATGCGGTAGCGCCTCGGGGCCAAGCAATACTGATCGGGACGAAGATTGGCATATTGGTGTATACGTTATACGGAGTTCGCTGCTGGTTTAATATCGCTCCCTTTACAAAGAATTCATTATCAACGGTGAATCGACGTTTGATTGCATGCAACGCTCACTGTTATAGCGCGTGGAGCTGCAGAATAAGCATGCTAAGTTTTCCGCAGCCGTTTCCGTGAGTGAGTAAGTTGAAGCGTGTACGATATGACACAGGTTCGTTCACCCTCGCGTCGGTTTGTCGGCTTGGCCCGTCCGTGCGTGCGCATGTTCACCCTTCTTTCAACATGGTAGACACAAATCCAAACGGGTTCACAGACAATACTTGCGTTCGGCCGTCAAGCGAGTCATTCGCCAAAACGTAGTCCTGACAAAACTAGATGTTAGGGTTCAAACAGACATTGTCCGCCGAATAGAAGATACATGATTGTCTGTCGGGGAGAATTATGACGGACGCTTAACGATTTGTATGCTACGTTAATGTTTGAGATATAAGAGGAACGGTGAGTATAAACATTCTCCTCTCAATAATTTAGGCACATGCAGGCAGCGCCGAAGAGCGGTACGAGGCTACATATTTATAGGCGACTCGCCGTGAATGCTGCCTAGCAATAAACACCAAATACACAACTAATCTACAAGCGACGAGTTCTATAGCATGATAGTCGTACTGTGATATATATCAAGAGCTAATAATACCTTTAATGTAGAGCCATAATATTATCATAGTCTAATCATTATGCCATGCCTGTGTCATATCGCCTGGTCGGCAGCGTTACTGCGAATAGCGTTAACGTGCAATTCAACTTTAGCAACTCTACACTGTGTAAATACACACGCTAACTAAGCCCGGGACGGTCTTTATCGTTTTAATGATATACGTTTATGGCAGATATAAAGTCTGGGTGTCTATGCATGTTGCTTTACTGCTTCACGCAGCCTTTATTGTACTCTGACGTATCCTTTTTCGCGGGCAGTCACGGTCAACTGGCGCGCAGTCTGTGAAATTCAGTCGTAGGCAAACATGCTTTCACTTTCTACGTGCATGAGTTGAACCATGGAGGAACATCTTGAAATATTTGTCATTATTGCGAAAAAAATTTCCATTCATACTTTTTTTAAACGCCCAATAAACGGTATCATATCGTGCGAGTCGCGAACAGCAATACTTGCTACTGGTGCAAAGTCCCCGCTATATTCGGCCCTCCTTAGTAGAAGAACATAGATGCACCAGTACATTCAGTTAAAAAGCAAATACTGCAGTTAAAGTTGGTTCTGTGACGCAATCGTACGAATCATGGTAATAATTATTTCTCAGACACGTGAGTTATAGATAGATAGATATATTCGATTACAATTTGCGGGCTTTTCAGAAAAATGTGATCGGTTAGAAAATCTGTGGCAAGTTGATTGTCGTTTATTGTAACGTTGATATATTGGTTTCGAAAAAAGCTTATTCAACCCTCGCTTAAAATTGCAATACACACCAGTAACGTCCCGATAATATTGTGTCTACGTGATGAAGCAAATTTCAAATTTAGGATTGTTTTTATTTGCCAGAAATTCTTATTAATTTAGACAAGTCAAAAAGTGCAAATTCTGAATACTTGAACACCACTTGTTAATTAGTACACCATAGAAATCATAATATATGATATATTAATATAATTAATATGTCTATTATACATATATTACATATATATTATATATATATATATATATATATATATATATATATAATATATAAGGTTAAAAAAGCATGTGTATGCCGAGTATAGTAATATTACGAAATATCATTCGTAGACATTTGTAATCTATTTTTCGTCATATTTCCCACTGCTACGCTCTCCGAGTTACTGCTACACATGTGTTGTGTATATCTATGCCGCTACTCTACGCGGCACGCCATCTGTTGGTCAATAAGCAATTTAACTTGACGACACGAACGCGAACGCACATCACAAGTCGAGCAGTCGCACTCAAACAATAGTTCCACGTTAAACATTAACAACCAGTTATATGCGCATAATGGTTGAAAGCGAATTCAGTTGGGGTATATTTTATAATCTCACGCGACCCCCCCCCCACCCCCACGAATGCATACGGCGAGGTGAAATCGTCCCACCGCAGAGAGCATTTTCCGGTTAGCGAAACATCAAGTACAAACAAGGTAAAGTCAAAGGCACAAGATCGTTACGTATAATATATATATAAATATATAAATAAATAATT
>NW_014577172.1:173291-175640 GCF_000485595.1 Priapulus caudatus | reverse complement strand
CGGTAGCGGCCTCGGGGCCAAGCAATACTGATCGCGGACGAAGATTGGCATATTGGTGTAACGTTATACGGAGTTCGCTGCTGGGTTAATATCGCTCCCTTTACAAAAGAATTCATTATCAACGGTGAATCGACGTTTGATTGCATGCAACGCTCACTGTTATAGCGCGTGGAGCTGCAGAATAAGCATGCTAAGTTTTCCGCAGCCGTTTCCGTGAGTGAGTAAGTTGAAGCGTGTACGATATGACACAGGTTCGTTCACCTCGCGTCGGTTTGTCGGCTTGGCCCGTCCGTGCGGGCGCATGTTCACCCTTCTTTCAACATGGTAGACACAAATCAAACGGCGTTCACAGACATACTTGCGTTCGGCCGTCAAGCGAGTCATTCGCCAAAACGTAGTCCTGACAAACTAGATGTTAGGGTTCAAACAGACATTGTCCGCCGAATAGAAGATACATGATTGTCTGTCGGGGAGAATTATGACGGACGCTTAACGATTTGTATGCTACTTAATGTTTGAGATATAAGAGGAACGGTGAGTATAAACATTCTCCTTCTCATAATTTAGGCACATGCAGGCAGCGCCGAAGAGCGGTACGAGGCTACATATTTATAGGACTCGCCGTGAATGCTGCCTAGCAATAAACACCAAATACACAACTAATCTACAAGCGACGAGTTCTATAGCATGATAGTCGTACTGTGATATATATCAAGAGCTAATAATACCTTTATTAGCTCTTGATATTATTAGCTCTTGATATATATATATATATATATGTGTATATATATAATATATTATATATATATATAATATATATATATATATATATTTAGCCTATACATTAACCAAAATGAAAAGAAGTGTTTTATTGTCAGAAAGGAACCAACGTAGGTAACATCAAAACTTCCTATGAACATCATATTCATTGCCAATTGAATGCAAGAGATTTAAAATTTAGACATTTCTAGACATTCCATAACATTTCACCACAATCAGGTGACCCCTTTTCAGAAACTTCGTAAGTACTTTTGACTATCCATACATCGAAAATGTCAAAACTTTCGCGTGACATTTTTTACTTATGATCTTATAACAATTCGTGTTTCTGACAGCTGTATCCAGAATCACAATCCCTGGATGCAAGACAACAAGTGGACCCTTAGATCTGAGAGCAAAAAAAAGCTTGATAAATATAATTACTAACCCTAAAATAAACGCATTTAATCATAGAAGTGATCCATTCAGTCTAACATTATATTACATGCGGCTTCTTTCTTAGACTCTCTTCGTTTCTAACAGAAGTATTTCGTCGTCATTTGATAGGTTCCTCGTCATACGTATTTGATCAACATATGCACTGAGGGGGTGGGCGTTAAGTTTATGGGTTATGCCCACGTCTCTCTGGGTCTTTCTCACGATCAAACACTGTGAGATTATAAGGCGTGTATAATATAGAGGTATGATGATATAGTATAATGTATAATATAGATATTGTCTGTATTATACACGGACTGAGATTATGAGACCATCCAGCCAACGTCGGTGGTGGGCTGGATTTCAATCATGATGTGGCTTCCGTTAGGGCCGTCCTTGGCCATTGAACACCACCATGGTCGCAGTCAGGCACCTGGATTTATTATTATTTAAAGACCGCAAGCAAACAATACAGAAATTATGCACATCACAAAGCTCTTATGTGTCTTCAAACCATGCGAATCTTGGCTCCATGGCTCAATAAAATAAATGCCATGCGCGTTATTTTATTACCTAATAAAATTTAATATGATATAATTTAAATAAATGCGCGGCTTCTCGGCATACAAAACACGTCAAATATACGCTTAGATTCCGTAATGCCAAATAATGCCGGTGAGGTGGGGCAGGGGGAGGGGGTCAACAACCCGAATAATGCCGGTGAGGTGGGGCAGGGGGAGGGGGTCAACAACCCGAATCAAGTAGTGACTTAGAAGCAGTGCGCAAATATACATATTATCAAGCGCTCATAATATATCTCTATTATGAGCTCTTGATATCATGTTATGAAAGTACATATTATGTACTTTAGAATGTGTTCTAAGGGGGACGAAATTAGGAGCTGCGAAGGGAAAGAAACGATCTATTAAGTTCGTCACCGATCTTCTTAGCAGATGGCTCAGTTGATATGAATCGAACGCGCTTTCAAGGATTTACAATTAGCGATATTACCAAAGATATCATATATGGTTATTGGGTATGGGTATATATATATATATGTTTGTGTGTGTGTGTGTGTGTGTGTGTGTGTGTGTGTGTGTGTGTGTGTGTGTGTGTGTGTGTGTGTGTGTGTGTGTGTGTGTGTGTGTGTGT
>NW_014577172.1:162004-166720 GCF_000485595.1 Priapulus caudatus | reverse complement strand
CTCTCTCTCTCTCTCTCTCTCTCTCTCTCTCTCTCTCTCTCTCTCTCTCTCTCTCTCTCTCTCTCTCTCTCTCTCTCTCTCTCTCTCTCTTCTCTCTCTCTCTCTCTCTCTCTCTCTCTCTCTCTCTCTCTCTCTCTATCTCTATCTCTCTCTCGCTCGCTCGCTCGCTCTTGCTCGTGTTCTCTCTATATCTATCTCCACCTCTCTCTCTCTCTCTCTCTATCTCTGTCTCTCCTTCATAATATCGAGGCAGCACCAATGCTATAGTTGCGTGTCTCTCCCGCATGCACCCACATCCACCTTTCCACGCGCAACAGCTATATGAATTCATACATGCGTTATAATAAGATCAAAACAGAACGCACGTGGCTTGCGTACCTGGTAATTGCCTGCTCTTTTCACAAACTGCTGTAATCTACATTGGAATCAGTCAACATAATATATCAAAAACAATCACGCCCTTGTTTTATTGACTATATAGCAAGATAATAGGGAACTACTTTGTTTTTATTCAATCCTGATGATATCACATAATATATATGTATATATATATATCAGGAGTAGATAAAGACAAATTTGTCTTTATCTACTCCTGATATATATATATATATGTAAGAAGTACTTGCTATCAGACAGAGAAAAAAGCAGACAGCAAATTAACTCGCACGGCTATATAGTTATATATATATCAGGAGTAGATATATCAGGAGTATATATATATCAGGAGTAGTTTGTCTTTATCTACTCCTGATATATATATATATAGGCAAGAAGTACTTGCTATCAGACAGAGAAAAAAGCAGACAGCAAATTAACTCGCACGGCTATATATATGGTGATTTTACTTTGTTTAGGAATTTAGTTTATTAATAATTTCTTGGCAGTAAGTAGATGCTGTAGATGTTGAGAGCAGGCAGCAAACTGACCCCCTGTTGTAGGCAGCACAACTTCTGCTTGCTGCCTCTTAATTTCGAACCCTGATACATAACTATTTGCGATTAAACCGAAGCATTTTCGCTGATGAAGTTTTGAAAGTCGGTGCTAGGTCATTAGTTAACTTGTAGTTAATTAGTTAATTCATGACTGTCGCGCTGCTCACCCTTCGTCTCTGTTGGCTCGTGCGCGTGCGTAGAACGCTTCGTAAGACTTGGGTTTCATCTCCAGAGCTTTACTGGCCAGCTCCACAGCCAGCTGCGGCTCCTGCAACAACAGACACGGACACGTTACCACTGCTACCATCTACCGGCAGAAAACAGCACGTTTCTCAATGCAAAATAAACCCAGTTTCTCCTGGCCTGTGCGAGACCATTATCTATTATTATAATATTACTATTATTGTTATATATATATATATATCTATAACAATAATAGAATTAGTATAATACTAGTAAAAATATTTACGAGTTTTATAAATTCTAATATACGAAACATACGAATATGTAATATACGAATATAACTAAATTCTAATATAGTTTTATAAATTTTATAAATTCTAATATACGAAATTCATTGGCGCGCCAGTATGCATCAGTGAAGAAAGAAGGTAGGAGAGAAGGTAAAAGGTAGAAGAGAGAAGGTAGCTTACGTTTAGTTTCCTCTTGCACCGGGACAGGTTGAGAAACAGGTTGAGTTTGAGTTCCTTGAACGTCTTCACGTCGTCGCCGAAATCATCGCGGGGAAACTTCTTCAGCGCGTACTGGTAGCGATGAGCAGCCTCCTTTACACGGCTCTTCTAGAGAGAGAGAGAGATATCATCATCATCCTCCTCCTCCTCATCATCATCATCCTCATCATCATCCTCCTCATCATCATCATCATTTGTCATTATTAGCTCCTGATTTTATGTAATGCTCGTATGCAAGAGAATTAAAAGTATTTGGCAAGTCACTCGATAAACCCGGAATGCCCAGAAGCTGACGTATCGCGCACGCGGAAAGTATATATGCAGACGTGAGAAGTGAGTGACTGCATATCAGAAGTAGATAATAAGGAATTCGCACGATGTCGCACGATGTCGCACGATTTCGCAAACGATTCGAAACGATTTCGCACGATGCTAGGCGAATGTACTGTGTACGATTTGAGCTCAAGTTGGTTGAGTTACGCGTAGTAAATCGTAGGTATTCTAAGGCTAGTAAATGACGAATTTCCCTTGTTTATTGAAGTCACACTCTTTCCCTATTATCTAATTCTGCTGCATATGCATGTGCAATAGCGTGATAATAAATTACGAAATTACGATGCGATGAAAATTAAAACTGAATTAAATCATAAATTCCCTTGAAAATTATGTGGAAATGAAATCAAAACGCGACTGAGAATGAAATTAAAACGATATGAACGTGAAAATAAACGTAAAGCGTCTACATGCAACTTTAGAACACTATTATTAGACGATGTATGAACCTAATACCAGAAACAAAAATTTAATTACTTTGACAGTCGCTTCAATTTATTATAACTGATTTTAGTTCCGTTACAGCCTTATATTATAAATCTACATAACAATATACATAAATCTACCCAATAATCTCTACGTTGTTAAAAACTGCCTAGCGTTAGTCATTTAATTTGCTCTATTACCCCCATGTTTTTTGTCACCAGACACATTCGAGGACGACCCGGGGATAATTATTCTTTGTCTATCAAACGATATGGAGGCAATTGTAAGCATCACTGACAATTCATCACGGATGGTTTAACGTGGAAATTCAACTCAAATGTTTGTTTCAATGTTTTTACCTAGAAAAACACGTTCAATGTTTAACTCGTTGAGTTTCGACAGAGTAAAATCAATATCGTAATGCATGCTTGGCTGTTCGATGTGCTAGTAATGGAACTTTGAACTTCATTATTGGCTATAACTGTGGCCACCTAAATCCAGCAGGCGCACAATGCACCGCATAGCAAGTCCCATTTATTACATTCAAGTTCAGGCGAAGTTTTGTTCTCTAAATAAATAATCATTTGTTTTCAAATCCTAATCATAGCCTTAACCCCTACCCAAGCTCTAACTCTAAACCTAACTCTAACCCTAACTCCAACTGTAACCCTAACCTTAACATTAACCCTAACCCTAACCCTAACCCCAACCATTCCCCCAACTCCAATTGCAATCCCATCCCCAACCCCTACCCCAACTCCAATTGCAATCCCATCCCCAATCCCTACCCCAACTCCAAATCTAATCCCAATCCCTACCCCAACTCCAATTCCAACCCCAACTCTAACCGTAACCTTGACCCTAGCCATACACTAACCTCAAAAAACTTAATTAAATGAACCCTAACCTCACTACCTAAATTATGGTCAGGTCAGGTCAGGTCATTCATCATCATCACGTCTTGTGTGCGCGCGTATGTGTACGCGGCCGGTACGTACATGCGTGCGTGCATGCGTGCGTGCGTGCGTGCGCTTGCGTGCGTGCATGTGAGCGAGCAAGTGCGTGTATATGTATCTTAGCTAGAGTTGGTTTAGTCTTTACGAGGTCTCTTCAATTAAATCGATCCGTAAGTAACTTAATTGTAGTGTCGTGGATTTCTACTATTAGTATTAACTATTATACCAAATACTAACTGTACTCAATACTAATATATAACCACTATATTGCCAACATCACTACTTGTTGTACTGCTGCTGCTGCTGATGCTGCTGCTGCTGCTGCTGCTGCTGCTGCTGCTGCTGCTGCTGGTGGTGGTGGTGGTAGGGCTGCTGCTGCTGGTGTTGCTGCTGGTGGTGGTGGTGGTGCTGCTGCTGCTGCTGCTGCTGGTGGTAGTGCTGCTGCTGTTGTTGCTGCTGATGGTGGTGCTGCTGCTACTATAGCTCTAGTACTATAGCCCGCGTTCATTAACTGCCGCAGGCGGCAGCGCGGCCTGCGGCAGTTAATGAACGCGGGCTATAGTACTATAGCTACTGCTACCTACTACTACTAGTACTACTGAGTACTGGAGTTACCGTATACCGCGATACTTATACTTATAGTTATAATATCAAGATAATATACTGCTACGGATACCGATAGTGCTACCGCCAAGGTAGATACAATAATGTAACCCAAACCAGGGCCCAAACCCAAGAGGATAGGTGGGGGGGGTCGCGAGGTCGCGAGACACACCGCGGTCGCGTGCGCCCAGTCCCGCGGAAGTGCGCGGCTTAACCGCTCTCGGCCGTCGGTGCCGGACTCGTTACCTCGCCCTACTCCACTAACGAGTCGTAGGGAGTTCGCCCTACGACCTTACTACCTAACCCTAACCCTAAACCTGAAACGCAGCCCTAACCCCTAACCCATACCCTAATCCTACCCTAACCATAATTCAAATAGTGACCAGGTAACGTTCCGCTATACCACCATCGTACCCAGCCGGCTACGCTTCCGCAGTACTCATGGGCGACATAGACCCTCATGAGCTATTACTAGCAGACTAGCATAATTAATTACCGTACCTGAAGTACGCAGCTACGTTTATCCAGCGTAAGCCGTTGCGTGTAGAGACAATTTAATGACACCCAAACCCAAGAGACCGGTTACAACGATTGGCGGTTTGCGCAAAAGATTCGCGTGGCCCACCGCCCGAGAGCGCTTTGAAGCCGCCGCACGTCGCGGACGGGGCGCCACCGACCGCGGGGGGGTGCGTCGGCGACCGCGCGACCCCCGCCCAGCCATGCCGCGTGGGGCCCTTGGGGGGACAGAGGGACGACCTTTTGCGGAGCACGAGC
>NW_014577172.1:160143-161547 GCF_000485595.1 Priapulus caudatus | reverse complement strand
TATCAAATAGTGACCAGGGTACGTTCCGGTATACCGGACCGTACCCAGGGTACGTTCCGGCAGTACCCCGGGGGACATAGACCCTCTCAGCGCTAGTATAGTGTATATATATATGTAATCGATTTTTTGCTAATATTGGCATATCATTTTCATAGTAGATGTGTTACAACAGACTTTAACACTATGTGAACCCAGCTCATGCACATACGTACCTTTTGGAGAGTTCTGTTGCCAATTCCTTCCCTCGCCGAATGAATGAGTGAATTAGAGCAAGGCGACGTACGAGCAACCGAACAGAATCCTGATTCAATACGAGTCAACAATGTAACTTATCACCGGAAGCCGTTGCTAAGATATGCATAAACATCCGGGAGGCGACCGCGTTTTCCGAACATTTTTTATTGTCTATAGCGGCGTTGCCGTTACCAATTAATGACGGTTTTTGCGAAGTCGCTGTCTGAATCCATAGTCTTTCATGTTTTTATAAGCAGCGAACGAGCTTAGAACGTCAGCTAGCTAGTACACACTACAGCTAGTACAGCTCGTGTTCTCTATAGCTGGGTATATAGCCCTCCGTGCCGTCCACCGCTTCGCTTCTCCCGTTAACGGTTGTCATAGCAGAACTATACGACGCACAGAATGAATACCGACGTCACAGAACAATGACGTAACGATATGATCGTAAACGACCTTTCTATTCCTTCCGCTATTGTCGGTCGCTCGATTTTATCGTCGGTCGATCGCGGCCATGTCGTGCTGGCGGAGCGGCCCTCGGGCAGTGAAGCGCAATCTAGTGAACAGCGCGACGGCGACGTACGGACGGGTAATCGGTTCTCGCCGCTATATACGCCACCAGTCGATCTCACCAGCTAACTTGCACAAGACGCGACTAGTATAACTGCATGCGCTATAGCTTCTTCGCTTCCTACTGCGCCTGTGTAGCGGCAAAAATGAGGGCGAGCAAGTCAAGTCACGTGGGCCGCGTAATATTTCAAGGGCTATTCACCCGCGCTGGCTCGCTCGGTCGCGCCTCTATGCCCTGAATAAATAGCGCCAAGGTCGCTGAACCTTCGCTGATTACGCGCTACTGAAGCGCTCTGAGCTCCGTTGCTGCTCTAGCTCCCTCTCTCTCTCTCTCTCTCTTCTTTCTCTCTCTCTCTCTCTCTCTCTCTCTCTCTCTCTCTCTCTCTCTCTCTTCCTTCCCCCTCTCACTGCGCTCTTCTCTCCTCCTCCTCTCGCCCTCCTCTCTTTCTCTCTCTCCTCTCTCACTCGGCTCGCCTCTCGCACTCTTTCTCTACTCTATCTTATCTCTATCCTCTTCTTTCCTTCTCTTCTCTTCTCTCTCTGCATCTCTCTCTCTCTCTCTCTCTCTCTCTCTCCTCTCTCTTTCTCTCTCTCTCTCTT
>NW_014577172.1:136898-157141 GCF_000485595.1 Priapulus caudatus | reverse complement strand
AATTAATATATTTAACGAGGTGGAGAATGCACATACAATCAAGAAAGATCGCGAGAAATGGAATATGAATATAGGAAGGAAAGTGCGATATAACAAGAAAATTATCAAGAATAACAGAAAGGATTGAATTAAGAAAACGAAGATGTGGTAGAGGAAAGGGTAGAAAAGGAATCCATCCGGGTAAAAGCTTTTAGAAAAGTTAACGTCAAGCTTTTATTATATGCTGACGATTCGGCCTTAGTAGTTACAGGACAGAGGTACAGGCTATACAGAAGAATAAGTAGAGATTGCATTCCATTAATAAATGGCTCAATGATAATAATTTATCCTTGCATCTTTGAAAAACTGAAACTAATTATTTTTGGCAACTAAACACAAACTCAGGCATAATCCAAAACTGACATCAGATGTAATGGGGTGCAATTGCACATAAAAATACAGTTAAGTATCTAGGAAATGCTTGGAAGACACCATGAGTGGTGAGATAACGGGAATTAGGTTGTTAAAAAAGATTAACAAATAGATTGAAATTTCTTTCCAGAAAAGCCTAAGTATTTAAACACGGCATGTAAAAGATTACTAGTTTCTGCCCAATTCAATGTCACTTCGACTATGCAAGCAGCATATGTTACAGCAGTCTCACAAAGCGCACAAGGGCTAAGCTGCAAGTGTGTCAAAAATAAAGCTATTAGATGTGTTCTCAACTAGGTTCTAGAGCACACATAGGTGCTAGAGAGTTCAAGGCTGTAAATGGGTACCTGTAGAGTTAGGTAATGCAACTGAAGGTCAATAGGGTTTTTAAAATATTACATAATCTCGGCCATAGTATATGACAGAAGTTTCATGTTAACGTAAGAAGTCCATAGTTTCAATACAAGGGAAGGTGAGATGTCTATTTTTAAACGAGGGTGGGAAGCATGGGAAAAACTCTCTTTACTTATACTGCAATTGAAGCTTTGAACTCTCTACCACAGCAAGTTAGGACAAATTCTGTTATTCTAGTTTTAAGTATAGTGTTATTAAGAAATGTCTGATGGAAAAGTAGAATCATATAGAGGCAGAGGAGTATGTTTTTCACTAAAAGAATTCGTTGAAATTAGGCATCAGAAAAGTTTGTATCGTCTTGTAAAATGTACCATTGTATGACCGATTAAAACTACAAATCTGTATATTTCAATAGTTTGTTCTGATAGTAGTACAATTGTTAGATTCAATTAAGGCATAGCCAAAACAAGGACCACAATGTAAATAAGTGTGCTAGTCATGCTTTTTGTGTATATATCCTTGGTAATTATCCAATTTTATGAATTCAAATTTTATTGTAAAAGTATGCAATGTATTGTATATGATGGATAATTGCCTAAATAAATAAATAAAAAATAAAAAATAAAAAAATAAAAAATGGTAAGTATAATAAAAGATAAAGAAAAACAAAAATATTGTCATGTACATAGATATCTACAGGATTAGATAATAGGGAACTGATTATCTAAACCTATAACCTCTAATTAACCTATTATCTACTCCTGATATCTAGTACAGTGTATATAGATTAGTATATAGATATCTATCACGAGCTAATTTGTCATTATTAGCTCCTGATATCTATGGTTATGTATATCAGTTTTCAACACTAGATGG
Source organism: Priapulus caudatus (assembly GCF_000485595.1). Classification (NCBI taxonomy): domain Eukaryota; kingdom Metazoa; phylum Priapulida; class Priapulimorpha; order Priapulimorphida; family Priapulidae; genus Priapulus; species Priapulus caudatus. The sequence goes on along the minus strand of NW_014577172.1, from coordinate 155,500 downwards.
CGACACCCTGCGTAAACATGGAAGTACACGCTAATGTTGTCGGAATCTCATTTCTTTGCTACTAATTTTGGGAATGTGTACATATTAATTCAAACGTTAATCCGTAAGAATGCTCATATCATTGGTCGTTTTAAAGTTTGAGATTGATGACGATTATTCTCTTTCCGACACATATTCATACACAGGTTTGTATTCAGTTCAGATGCCAGTTGACAGTTGTAACTAAACTTGTACTAGGCTATACAATAACTATAAGTCATGTCAAAGCATGTGGCTCCCGCAATCTCATGTCAATTCACGGTATCATTTAGCTCGTTTTATTGGTGAGTCATGCGACGTTGCAATATTGTGTATTTTCTGCAGCATTAAAGTATGTGATGGCACAAACGGAGGGTGCAGTCTCCTCTACATCACCCAGTGGAGAATCCTCTGAACCACATCTGCAAGCATTCACATATGCTGATGTCGTATCCGAGACAAAGCTGACCGCAGAACGACTAAAGGCTCTACGTGGGAAACGAGACATGCAGGAAATCTCTATTGAAACTGTATATGAAGAAGGTGACAATATTTCACTTGGCCCATCCACGTGTCTAACGTCTACACTGTTGTATCGTCATTTTTCGTCAGTTGCCCAGAAAGCAATCGCCCCCCACCCCCCTAGTATCGTTCTTTACCAGCGAGCACCAGAAGCATATCTTGTAATATTTGCCATGTCGTAAAAATGTGAATAAATTCGTTACACATTTGATTCAAGATTCAAGATTCAAAGATGCTTATTTGTGCATAAGACATACAGTCCGACCTCCTTTATCCGGCCATCTGTTATCCGGAAATCTCTATTAACCGGCCATGATCTCGCAGTGTATGTTCTTTGTTTTTTATTCATTTCCACCTAAAAATCTCGCTCAAAACTCGCTCAAAACTCGCGCGATGTACCAACCGTACGTGTGTTTGCGTGTGTGCGCGCGCGTGTGTGTGTGTGTGTGTTGTCCGCTCGTGTCCGCTATGCCTCCAGTAAAATTTCTGTTTTATTTCATTTTATTTCCATTTCATATAAACCATAAAACACGATAGTTTGTTACAAATAATCATAGCAACGAGTAAATACATTATCACATGCATAAACCCTACTGAACTGCATAGAAATGCTGTGTTTGAGCATAACTCTCATATCCGGCCAAATCCCATATCCGGATGGGGGCAGGTCCCGACGTGGCCGGATAAAGGAGGTCGGTCTATACAGTGTATATATATATGTATATCAGGGTTCTCCAAGCTTTTTCATTATAGCATGGGGGTGCTGCCTTTACGGTCCTAGTTGCAAATCGCCGAAGGCGGTTTGCGTGCTAGGGGCATGCCCCCTGGAAAATTTTTGAACTTTTTTGTTTATACACCAGCATGGCGGCTATGATATTTAGAGTGGCGGGTGCATTTTAGGATGGCGGGGCTCGACGATAGCCTGGCGGGCCGCCAGGCTATAAGATCTCTTGGAGAAGCCTGTATATATATATGTATATATATATGTGTAAGTGTACAACGGAAGATATGACAGGTCACAATACATGATTTGACAGATGAAGCACGGGGGTGGCGAAGGACTCGAAGGTCATTTAGGTGCTATGCTTGCTCAAATTTAGTTAACTGATGATAAAACAATTGAAGAATCCACACTATTTCTAAACGCCTGCTTATTGTGAGAATGCAGCACACAAGCAGGGCTCGAATTAACCGACGGCACCGACGGCAATTGTCGTCGGTGCCCCTATCAATCGCCGTACTGCCCCTGAAAATCCAACCCGACCGACGGCAGTCACCTGCCTTGCCCTTTTGTGTAATTGCCGTCGGTGCCCTTTAATCTACTGCCCTAGTTTCGTTTTTAGTCGAATCAACATAACACGTGCGCGTGCGTGCTGTAGTTGCAATGATGAGCTAAAAACCGATAGTCGCAGAAGGGAATAATAACGGCATCGGATAATTATTAGCTCCTGATAGCGGGCATGTAAAATTTCTTCCATTACTTCCATTAGCAGAGGTGGGTACAGGGGTCTGTGTTACGGTGTAAGCTTACATGGGGGCATATTGTTTTGTACATTAAAAGCAAGACGATGTTGATGTACTAATTTGTTATGAGTTTTCCTTTATTTTACAAAAGTGCTTTGGTGCCCTTCTCAAATTTTGAGAGTTGCCTTGGTGCCTTTCTATTTTAGAGAAAATTCAAGGCGATTTCTCACATGCCCTGAAAAAATTGCCTTGCCCTTCTCGTCGCTTAATTCGAGCCCTGCACACAAGTATAATACTTAAAATCAGAATATGAATTGTGCACCTTTGGTAACGTTTTTCTGCACTTCCCTCGAACGTAGCAGTGCACAATTATCAACAGTAACCATACACAAAGTGTCTTAGCACACACACGTAACATGGTAAGATAATTTATTGATCAGGTGTGGCTACTGACAGTGATGGAGCCCCGGCTGCAATAGCCACGCCGCTTGAAGATGCAACGGAGATTTCTGAGCATGGTTCCATCACTGACGATGTACAAGTAGCTGCAGGAGCAGATAACCTTGATGCATGGAAGGTCGTTAACAGAGGACCTGTGCCCGATTTTAGTATGTGTTAAAATCTATAGAAGAGCCTTTGTTTTCCCCGTATCTTTGATCAGCTAATGGGACGTACCCAAGTATGTGTATGTGTTCTAAATTTTGTTTAAATCCTGAGTGCACTCGGCACTTTGTTACAATATACTGTGGGAATATTTCAGTGATGGATGGAATTTCACGTGTAAGATTTTTGTGATGTGTAGTTCATAATTTCATATATTATGTCTGCTACATGCAGTGGTTCCTTGAACGTTACTCGTTAGTCCATAGATTGCGCTCGTTAATGCGCAGTGTTGCGTGCACGCAGGGCCGCAGAGGAAGCAGTCGTGTGAGCAGCTGATGTCGTCGGAATTGTCACGAGCTTCGTCGGAAGAGACCACACATTCGTCACGACCCAGCAGCGGAAAGTCACGGCACGGCAGCGACAGTCCGACCGCTCGCTTGCTGCCGGCAAAGATCCCCTTCTACAGTGGTAACCCAGCAGTCGAGGTGACAAAGGGAATCCTACATCTGTTTAAGGAAAAGTAAGTCAAGTGGAGCCAGAAAACACGAGAAAAGTATGTTAAACGTGAGAAAACGTAGGGCATACATAAATAAGTACATGCTAGTAACACAAGTATGATTGAAAGCCTCTTCTATGAAATTCACCTTGCATGTTCTACGGTATCAAGAAATTCTAGTTTTTTGGACCGAAACATTGATTGCAGTTGTAATGTAACAAGAAGTGGCAATTTGTTTTCGTGGGGTGGGGGGGTCAGTGATCAGTGTATCCTGCTTAAAACGACACTACCTGCAAGATAGATACATTCGTAATATGCTGGCAGATAAAATCAATCTACTAATTTAGGCTCATTGCTACTCTATAACAGTAAGGATCAATGATGGGCGCTGAGTTACAATTGTGTACGCGTTTCGGCAGCAGAAACGTATATGTCGTATTTATTATTACGGTCTTATGTTGAAATACAAGCTCTTTAATATCGTGCGTGTTTCAGTCAGCTGATTTCGCTGAAAGATGAGGTTGCTCGAAGTGAGATGGTGTGTATGCTCGCCGTGCCAGCGTTCCTGTCTGCCCACGACATCCTACAATTCACGGCCCCTGTCAGGTAGGGGGGGGGGGCAACATAAAATAGAACATGGAATGTTCGAACAGCATTCCTGCGTAATTTTTAGCTTAATTCAAATGAGTTTTAGTGATAGAATTACATTGAGAACATGAATAGAGCCTAGGAAGCAAGGTACAAGTAATGTGAAGGTAATAGAGAGCTTTTGAATAACTGTAAATAATATTGTGTATCTGTAAGGTCGTGGTCATTGTAAGAATGTACATCATTTTAGGTTAGTAATTATGTTGCACGTAAAAAGCAAACCGTTGCTGGGTTACATGAATAAAATTTCGACATTCATGGTTTCAATTCGATTTCTTCCCGACAGGCCAAACATTCAGTACATCAGGATAATCCGCAACCAGACGCCCAACGAATACATGGTTCTAGTGAAGTTTCATCACCAGAGTCACGCCGATGAGTTCTACAAGACGTTCTCTGGAATTCCGTTCAACTCGCTCGAGCCAGATCGATGTCATCTAGTCTACGTCTCTAAGGTGGAGATCCAGAGTTCTCAGGTGCGTTTCGATCCTTACTTCCATGATGTGAACCAGGGCTCGACTACTTTCTCATCGTCAGCAGTGTCATCTCTTGTAGTGCATTACAATGTTTCGCGGGCCGAACATAAATTATTTGTTTAGTTGTAACTCGAGGTTGCGATCGCGTTATTTTACGTGTTGATTTTAATGTTGACAAGCAACCATCGTTTTATATCGTAGGCAATAGCTGTGTTTTGTCATGGTACTTGTTTAAACACCTTAAGATGAGTCTCTACAGTATGTAACCATCCTATCAGTCTGCTATTGTCTGTAAGTTTATAATTGTTGACTAGAGATGGCGCCACAATGACTACTATTGGCATGTAGGTCTTGTATCTTTCTCTAGGATGCAAACGTGCTAGAGCCTGGACTCACTGAGCTACCAACATGTCCCGTGTGTCTGGAGAGAATGGTGAATATTATTTACTCTTGATTATTATATGTAATATATACTTATAATATTATTATATTAATTAATATAATTAAATATAATTATTATATATATACTTATAATACACCGGATGGGTGATGAGTGGCAAATTAAAAGATGGCTGTATCTCAAGGAATGAAAATCTCAAGTTATAGATCTGATTGAAAGAATTCCTTATATTTCTCAGTTTCTTGATGCCTCATTGCTGTGCATTGCAATTTACAATGTTATTATTTACTTATTTTTATAGGATGAATCTGTGAACGGAATCCTAACGATTCTTTGCAACCATTCTTTTCACGATGGTTGCCTATTCAAATGGTCTGACTCAACGTAAGTTATTCTTAGCAGTTATTCTAACTCTTTTCTATGACGTATCATAGTTATGAGCTCATAAATGCTCTAACAATATCAAATATGCTGTGTTAGTTAAAGCCGCACAATGCGCATCCAAACGCTAATTTCTCCAGTACTCGACTCGCAAATACTTCGTGTCATGCATAATCACACTACCTTATGACAAAATAAACTAGTTGCTCTCATTTCAATGCGCGTTTGCTTAAAACCCACAAGAAAGAAGTGAGAAAACTGGCATTCTGGCGCAAACGCCGACTGTTTGCCAAACAATATAGCCTCGAAGTGGTGACGAGACGTCACATGTTTTTATCTTTGCTACACCCGTACCGCTGTACCGCTGCACGGTTGCTTGGGGATTGGGGAAACTGTCAACAACATCGGAGAATTTGAACAACATTGGAGGTATTTTCAAATACCTTTTATAAGACAACGCGCAGTGAAATGGGAGGAACTAGAGTTTATTTTGTCATAAGGTAGTGTGATTATGCATGCCACGAAGTATTTGCTAGTCTAGTGCTGGAGAAATTAGCGTTTGGATGTGCATTGTGAGCCTTTAAAAAGAAGTATATTAAAATTGAAGCTGGTAGGTGGTGCCACTGTACTAGGTTGTGGGTATTAGCAAGTGGATCAACAACCTATTGTAACATACCTAATTTTTGTTTAGCTGTCCTGTATGCCGCTATACACAAACTCCGGAACAGGTGGCTGACAACAACTGCTTTCAGTGTGGACACAAGGAGGTAAGAATGTGTGTGAAGCCTTGGCATAAACTACATATCAGTAGTCTGTACGTTGCACTATCGCGTGTACTTTTTGTCACATCTGATCAGTGTTGAAAATCCAAATCGTAAAAACATCCTAAAAAGTAACATTTTCCTGTTTCCTTTTGTGGTGGAGATTGGCTCAGTGCCATGCAACTGGTTGGTAAGGACATTGACTACTTGTCAGTTTGGCTTCCTATAGTATGAATATACTTTGCCGGTTTTATACCTGAGTTCGTCCCGTATGTCTATATTCCAATGCAGTGATGCACATGCTACACAGCCTGCAAGCAATTACATGCTTACCATGTCACGGCTGTAACGAGCTAGTAAGCAGTGAATAAAGTGCTGGCTGGTTTGATTAATAATTGCTAGATGTTGTTGTGGTCTTGGCCATAATGCTAATCCTACAAGCGTGGGGTTACGAGGGGGCAAGTGGGTTTCTCATCCTCAAACATCACCTCTGGTCTGTGAGGTACATGGAGACATTGGAAGCCTCGTTAATGGTTAACTGTTTATACAGCTGCATGATGCACTGCCTACCCAACTTGTACAGCATCTGTTCTTTAGATAGTATGAAAGTTGTGTCCATCTGATCTGTGTCACTTCAGCCTTACGTTCATCGTACATACAATGACACATCACAGATAATGCTGTAGGCACAGTTCCACTAAGAGCTGGTTCCATTAATATCCACTAAAGTTATAGCACTGGGCTATCTATTTAAGGTGATGTTCACTCCCTGTTATTGTGCATGGTGTCTTGTTTGTTATGTGACTGTCGGTTGGATAATTGTCTGTTGGCATGCCTAGTCACATGCGCTTGTTACCGTACGTGTGGAAGCATTTATGCTATCATGTACCAATGCTAACTGTGGGCAAATATTCTGATTATTTTAATGCTTAAGATGGTGCCAACAATTTCGTTTAATTCTTCCTTCCAGGTTGTTACTGTGTCATGATTATTGTAGCTAAAGCGTTTGCTAGATTCATGTAGAGCCTGATGCTTACCCAATTAATCTTGTCCTTGTGTGTTAGGCATTGTATATGATAGACTAATGGCACCCCAATGTTATCCTCACTTAATATGAGTAATCTGACCTCTAACTTTATTAATAAAAATGTAATTGTTTTCTTTTATTTATGAACAAATGTATTGGTCTGATTTTGCATAGTATAAGGAGTAAATAATCCCCAAAGAGATTTTTGTGAGATTATTTACTCCTGGTAGTATGTGTACGTGTCAGGCGTGAATGCTTGCAGATCTTTCATTTCTCACCCCTGATACGCATGCATATATATATACTCTGCTTGTTTAGTTTATGATATATTGTGTTTGATTTGTCATGTCACGAATGTAGAATAATTGCTCGTATTAACTTATTTCAGGATTTGTGGTTATGTCTCATATGTGGCCACGTTGGTTGTGGGAGATATGCCCAAGCACACGCTTTCAGGTACTGCTATCCATAATATTTCCTAATACACAAGCCAATTAGTTCACGACACAAGTTACTAAATAACACGAAGCATCGGCGAGGAGATGCGTGAGAATTTGCGCGGTTTACGGATGAACAGCAGCTCTAACTGATAACGACTGTGACCGTCGTTGCAGGCATTTCGGAGAGACGCAGCACACCTACTCCATGCAGCTGGGGGCTAACAGGGTGTGGGACTACGTAGGTGACAACTATGTTCACCGGCTTCTGCAGAACAAGACCGACGGCAAGCTTGTGCAGTACGAGGCGCGTGGAGAGAGTGTGAGTGCCTGTGCAATGTCAGAGTGTCCTCCATCGCCGAGTGTGCGCAACAGTGTGGGAACGTTGTTTTCAGCTTCACGTGAATTGAATCTGATTTCCAGAATGAGAGAAAGGTGTATGCGCAAATGTGCCGCTTTGTCTCCCTAGAAGTGTTCTTTATAAAACTTTCATTAAATTATATAAACTTCCTTTAGTAATTCTAGGTCTTCTTACTGTACGTCCCTCAAAGTTGCACTTTGATAAATGTCTACGTTGCAAATGAGTGTTAACTAACCCGAAAAACACACATGTTCACCTCGCACATATATGCTGTTCATTCCAGGATCTACAGGATGAGAAGCTAGACTCTATTACCTTAGAGGTAAGAGTATCCATACTTAACATAACCACAATATCCAAAGGCAGAAGTCAGATATTTACCCCATGCTTGAGTGAAACTGCAGCGATTTCTTTTGTCGAGTTTAGTAGTGATTTCTATCAGTGTTACTCATTGTTTTCCAGTACACGTATCTTCTCACAAGTCAACTAGAATCTCAGAGGCTTTACTTTGAGGACAAGATGAGTTTGATTGAGAGGGATGCCTATGATAGGGTAAGTCGATCATCGAAATTCATCAACATTCTTGTTTCATATCTACGTGATGGGTTGCGTTTCATGGCCTGCGTGTATCGGGGATATGTATGCGTCAGATTTAAGATGCTTGTGTCGTATCGAACAGAGTATTTCACGTCGATCATTGACCGTCTGTGCTGCATGCAGATTGCTGAGCTGGAGAGTCGAGCGAAGTCGGTGGTGGAAGAATGTGAGAAGCTTCAGCAGCGTGTGAACACACTGAGCAAGGAAAAGCAAGGCTTGGACAAGAAGAACACGAACGTGAGTGAAGGGTAGTTCAGTGACCTTGCAATGGCCCTTGATGTGGGAAGTCTGTGACATGGCTTTTGTCCTTGCTGCTATATATCAGATTAACGTTAACATTGTGTAACGTGCTATAATTTCCTAGTAACAATATCTCGTGGTTACATTCAACACACGTCACTGAATAGAAGCTGCAATTTTTTCATCGAATAAGCAAGTAGTATTGTTTGGGACCAGTACTGTGGAATAATATTCTGGTCCAAATAATCAAACTTGATTTTTTATGAAAACTAATCATATTTGTTTCAAATTTCGATTTGAATTATTTCCATCCTAGTAAACCTAACAGATATGTGATATATTTTCAATGAGAAAGACCTAGATTACTCATACCGTATCCTAGTGGTTTGTAAATGAATAAAAATCATATACATCTGTAATTAAAAAAAGTGAACAGTAATTTAATTGTAACCAGTATGCTTGTGTATATTTATCTGCAGTTGCTGACAAAATTTAATAAAGTTATGGCTGAGCTTCAAGAGGAAAAGGAGGTATGTCTTTAGAATCTTCTATTGGTATTTGTTAGTTCTTGGTTTCATCTTTTATTATTCAGTGAGAGAATTATAGTTATGGATCACGTTATGTATGTTTTGGATTTCAGCTGTTATAGGGGGTAGCAATACTCAATGCATGTCAATAGCTGTAGTCAAAAACATGAAAACTATCTTACTGCAGTTACTCGTACTTACTGGAGAATTCTATTACATTATGTATTGCGTAGATGAACAAGTTTTTGAGGGAGAACCAGCAGCAGTGGCAGGATAAGGTCACGCGGCTGGATTACCAGATGAGAAGCATGTCACTGGAAAGAGATACTGTAAGTCAAATGAAGCATATGAAGTTGTGATCTGCGTAAAAATTTAAAATTAAACTAGACATCAAAAAACATTTTGAGGCTATGTGTTACATTTGCACACGGATTCACATTTTCTGTCTGGTAATAAACATTTTTCTTTGCATTTAGTAACTGTAATCATGTTGAGTAATAATAGCTATCAATATAAAAAAAAAACTACCATTATCATTATTATGATTATTAAAAACACCATTATTATTTTACTGCTATTATTAATGAAGTAATTCCTGACTAAATTCTCTTTGAATCATTATGCTTGCCACTATCCTTTTCACCCAAATATCCATCTCTGAGGTCACTAGCGATAATTAGGCTTGCTAACGATGATTAGGCTCGCTAACGATGACTAACGATGCTAACGATACGTCTGTAGGAGATCGCGGATCTGAAGGAGCAGCTGAGGGATGTGATGTTCTATCTGGAGGCTCAGGATAAGATCAAGCAGGTGCCGGAAGATGCTCGGCACGACATCGAGGACGGTCATGTAACCGTCGGCGCCGCCGCTCCCTCTCCCTCGCAGGGAAGCAGTCGCCGCGGGCGACGGAAAAAATAGCCGGGCGTCAAGTTCTCCTCGGGTGAGCTCGTTTTTGTATATATATATTATGTCGATGGTTGCCTGTGACGGATTCCCTGGACAGAGTGGGTTGCTGGTACGTTGCTGTGAGTAATGTAATGTTAGTAATGGTGCGGTGTGACGTCGCACGCAAGGGTGCGTCCCGTTCTGGAAAATGAATCCTGAAATTATGACGTTGCATATCCCGGATGTTTTAGTGATGATGGGAGGCAGACGTGTTGCTGTCGTGTTGGTGCTGCAATGTCTGGACTGTTGGTGCTGCAATGTCTGGACTGTTGGTGCTGCAATGTCTGGACTGTTGGTGCTGCACTGTCTGTCTGGGACAATGCAAGTATTCCGCGCGTGAACAGGAAAACACGGCGAGGTTGTGAAATGCGCTTTTATGGGATTTATTACAAGACGTTGCTAGTGTATTTATTCTCGTAGGTTACCCATCAGTAACTCCTCTATGTAACTCAATCGTAAATTAAAAGTGAAAAGAGACGTGACTCCTCTAGTCTAAGCTAGTAGAAGCAGAGGCTTTGCTATCTGGTGGTGGAGAACAGTTGGTGGAGAACGCAGGGTTCTTCCCAGGCCTTTAACGCAGGTCGGTTCCGGCATGCCTTCACAGCTAAAGCTAATTTGTGACACATCCCATACATCCTACGACATGCCTTAATTTTCTAATTGACGTGCCTTAATTTTCAGCTGCGTTTACTTTTGATCATGACAATCACACACACAATCATGTTGTGTTTTCATGGCTTGATATATATGTCTCTAAATTGACTGAGTTTATCTGGGTTTTTTTTGGGGGGGGGCGCTTGCAATACCCGTGATTGACTCTGATTAGCAATGAGGGATATATTGCTCTATTGCCCGGCATGCCTTCAGAAATTGCTAGGGAGTACCCTGGAATGTATGAAGTGATGTTATTCCCTCTGTGATGGGAGAATTGTTACACTTGGAGATGTCTCGTTGCGGCTTAAAACTGTAAAGGTTTGTCAAAACCAATAAGTCATACAGTGTCATATAGATAATTGGAGATGTAAACTTCATTACGGTACTCCATGCCTAATATGTGTATAATGTCGCTCAATTATATACAATATAGTTAATGAAATCGCGTACTAGACACGTGTGCTGTCTAAACACAAGGTTTAGTTGTTCGTTAAAGAACAACTCACTGGTTACAGTGTATTTAATGTGTGTTATGTCAATGTCAGTAGCAGCCAGCCAATTAGTAAACCGCTCAAAAAAATTGGGTAACACGGGTTATTTCGTATACCGACGTTACAATGGGTGAGTGTGTGACTCGATTTAAATGACGTAAAGGTCCAACCATGGTGATTTATTAGGAAATCACAGTTTAATCTGATTATTGTTGATAACATTGTTGAAGCCTCACGTTACGTGATGAAAATTAAGTAAGGTTGGTAAGAGAATTCATGTTAACGGTATATCTTCTGCTTCCATGCTTGTTCTTGTTACCAGCAGCGGCATCTGCTATATACCGAGCATGATAACGGTAGCAAACGCCATCGCAATGCTGATCAAAAAAAGACACGCACGTCATGTAGGCTCTAATTTTAAATGCGCGCTTTGATGATTTTGGATATTTTCGCCGTGTAGTTGTATCGATATTTTGCGAAGTTGCACATGTAAATTGTGGCAGGCTGTGTAAATAAAGCTATAATAAATATTATGTAAACGTTATTTGTTGTAACGTTCTATTTTAGCCGTTGTGAATCCATACGCCATTAAATAAAAAAAAAGTAAAGAGGATGCATAAATGCTTCATAATATATACGAATATTTAATGCTTAATTATAATATTGGTGAATATAATAGTAAGCGATGTGAAACATACCCCTATTATGATAAATTATCATTCTTACATTACCATCTTATTAGTATATATGTATATAACGTTTACATGGCGATGAAAATATATGAACCGATTTTATGTACAGACATTTGCGATTGCCAAACTGAATCTGAATCGGATGAATCCTTGAGTTCTGTGCCTGTATTTACATCGTTGATGCCGCATGCATTCCTCACAAGCGTCCCCTAAACACTTGCTGTTTCTGTTACTGCAGCACTACCACGCTGAACATCAACGGTTCCTTCTTCCCGCAACAAATTGACCTTGTTACTTGACCTGGCGATCTGACCTTGAAGCTTCTCCGTCTTCTCCGTTCAAGATACTAGCTTCCCAGTGTACTAGCGGAGCTTGTACATCAGACGAACCCCTTCTATTAGCGTACCCACCGCTCTCCGCCAGCGTAAAACCCACGTTTACAGCTTCTAGATTCACTATTGGTGCGCTGACGTCACGTGACATGGTGTCGATTATCCGACGTGTGGATTTGCGGGAGACGCTTTGGTTCGGTACGATATTCAGCCCTGTTCTAGCAGTCAGAGTCGTGCTGTCATTCGACGAGGATGGCATGCGATGTGTTCGTGTGGACGACGTGTTCTTGTCGGTAATTCTATTTTGTATAGACGCCGTACGGAGACGCGCAGATCGCACTGTAACCGCTTCTTCGCGCTCAGCTGCAGTACCATCCGCTGCTCCGTTGCCTAGCAACGAGTCATGTGCTGCAAGCATCTGCTGCATCTGCTCCTCGCTCAGCATTCGGATTTTTCCCATGACGAATGGTCTGCCGTTGCTCACTTGTTTCCGCGTCGCTGGCGTCTGACTGTCACGTGTCTCTTGCTCTGGGCTGTACGGATAGTCGACTGTCCCCGCATTGACACCTTCGTCAATAGTAGGTGTTACTGTGGCGGTAGCAGGTTGTTGATCAGTCGATGCTTGGTCTTTGTTTGAAGCGACCCTTTCTATATTGGCACGGAAGAGTTTTCGCTCGGCTGCACTATCTCGGATGTTGTCGGCTGCACTATCCCGGATGTTGTCGGCTGCACTATCCCGGATGTTGTCGGCTGCACTATCCCGGATGTTGTCGGCTGCACTATCCCGGATGTTGTCGGCTGCACTCTCCCTGATGTTGTCTGCTTGTTGGCGGTCGGTGTCAGGTCGTGGCACCTCACTCGCTATCTGTCGCCAACCGACAGTAACTCCGCTATCAGTGGAATCTGCGGTGGATATATCAGAGGCAGCGTTGCCCTCGTTGTTCTTTGTATCCCTGCCAGCTTTCCTTGTTTCTCCTCTGCGTCTTATAATCGACTTGCGTCTGTTCTCGAGTGTCCTTCTCCGTGCCTGTAGGTTTCTATGGTTACTAATAAGCTGCTGGTTGCTACTGAGGCTGCTTGTTGTATCGGAGAATGGATCTCTCATTCCTTCGTTATCCGCAGCAGAAGCGGACGCCATCTGGTGTTGTTCGATGGAATCTCCGGCTTCCGCTAAGAAAACTAAACGTACTGAATCTCCAATTTCTGCGTGCCTGATGTTTTCGTTAACGTCTTTGCTACCGGCAACAGGCGATGGTCTTGCTCTGCCAACTTTTCCTGCGGAATCTTTATTTTCAACACTGTCGTCTGTTTGTGAATCTTGCATTTCTGTTCCGGAGGAGTCTTGTCTGTTGCCTGTAATGTTATCTCTAGTCGATACTCGGTTTCGTGGTGAGTTATCTTTACTGCTATTGATATCGCTTGAGTCAGGTCGTCTTGATGAACTCTCACTAATGACCACCCCGTCACCATTGCTTGACGAATTTTGATTTAGTGGTCGTATATTTCGGTTGCTTGCTCGCCTGCTGCTTGCTAAGAATGGAGAGTTCCTCTGAGTATTGCGAATGCTCGACAGCATGGAAATTCTATCTGCGAAAATCTTATCGTTCAGCATCTCTGGGGCACCGGGTGGAGATGTATCTCTTACATCTGCTTCCGTTAGCGTTTCCTTGACAGGGTTGCTTTCCTCTAATGTGTTATCGACGTTACGCTGCCTCGGCACACTCCTCGAATTATCGGGTCTTCTACGTCGTTGTTGGTTAAAGGTTTGCTCTTGATTGGCAGCGGTAAGGGAAGCACCATTGCCCTGCCCATCACGCACTTGCTCGACGAATCTATTAGCATTGGGGTCGTTTTGCCCACGTTGTCCTCGTTCGATTGAATTGGCTGTTGGACGCACACTGGATAACATATCTCTATCGTGTATGAAAAGTATATCTGGAGTCTGGTCCAGGGCGTATCCTGGTCCAGTAGGAATACTCCCTTCATCCGGTGAAACCAAGTTGCTATTGCGAGCATACTGGTCAGGGTTGCTCTGTTCTGGATCAACTGAGATACGCCCATTTTGACTGTTATCTCCATTTGAACCTCGATTAGTTAATCCATTTAAATTGCCGTTACTTTCTCTATCCTGGCCGTCGGTATATGTGGTAGTAATACCACGGTCTCCTTGTCTATCATTGCCAGGATCAATCTGTCCACTGCTAGTATTGTTTGTTATATTAGCAGCTGGTTGTACGTTTGTTACGAGCATGAAACGTCGGTCCGGATTCTGATCTTGAATACTTCCCGGACCGAAAGGAATATTACCCGGATCCAAAGAAACCCAACTGCTATCACGACCTTGCTCATTGCTATCAGTGCTGCCTGTCCGTCCTGCATCACCCGTAGATGAATCCCCTTGGTCATCTGGTCCCTGTACACGATCCGAGGTTCCCGGATCCGTTTGGTTTGACTGGTCACCATTAGCTTGACCTTCCGATCCACCTGAGGTCGGTTTTTGGTCTGTTTTTGCTCCACCAGATTGACCATTCGTGTTATTCGGACGTGGCGTCGTATTGCCGCGTTGATCGGGCGTTTTGCGACCATTTGTTTTTCTACCGGAGTTCCCTCCTGGATATTTTGGAGCTGATGGAGTTGTCTCCGGTTGACACTGTGGCAGATCTGTGTCGGTCGATCTTACGTCTTGACCTTGACCCTGTTTGCCACGTCTGCGGCGTCCGGCGGATTTGGCAGTGAATGACAATTCGCGTTGTTGGCATGACAACCTGTCAGACATCTTATTCGCTACTCTCTTGCCAAACTCTGGCCGCGTGTACGAGTAGGGCACGCCTAGAGCGCCCTCTGGATTACCAACGAACGGATAAACTTCTGGGCAAGTATCAGCACACGTTGATATATATCTCTCGCCCTTGTGCGCTGGACTGTTCGGCCAAGTAGTCACATTCTGGTATCCACAGGTTAGAGCAAATTTGCAGGGAGGTATCTGTGAACGAGAAGGTATATCAGACAAGCTATGTAAAGTAGTCGACGAATTTCACATCATTTGGTAGAAGAAAGAAACACGGAATGTATAACATACAGCACTGGCACGAATGGAACGCCCAGTAGAAGCCCAGCTCCGACAAAATATGGCCCTAGTCGCTTTTCATAACACAGTGCATCCTTCACTGTTCGATTGTGCGGAACGCAGAGCATATTATAATGAGTGTAATGAATGTATTTTTTGTCAGCGGAAAATTCAAATCAACAGTCGTAAAGCAACGCCGATGCAGACGTCCACACGGCGACGTAATTTATGGATTGATCAACTACCTTATAAGTGGGTGACGTGCATTGCCACGGCTTGAATCCGCTGAGCTGGGAAACAGGCGTCGGATCTTTTATCCATTCGAGAGCCTGTCGAATTGTGACGAAATACACGTCCGGCTTGTTGGTCAACATGTCCTCGATGAACATTTGAAGAGCTTCCAAGTTGTAGTGGTTTTTATAGAACCAACGTGGACGTAGTATAATCTAGAAACAATAGCCATATTAACCATTAATAATTAACTTAACGATTAATCCACATATGTACGGAACACGAGGACTCCATGTCATGCCTAATATACTATTAGTGACTGACACAGAAAATATTAATCTTACAGTCACTTCTGTTTACTACGTTTATTTATTACACGTTATTTGAGATCTAGAATGATTCCAATCGTTATAAGGTTGGTTGTATCAGAATCGCGTGGCTATACCTGCATGGGTGCTTTATTCGTGTTGTAATGTCGGTCGAAGTTGGAAGTTAATAGCTTTAAAGCATCGTCTCTATTCTGTGGCGATGAGCATTGGTCGAGCTAAACCAAAACAGGGACACGTTAACGCATCGCATATACTCTCTTTACTGTAATAGCATGGGAGATGAGAGTCGCCTATAACTAATTATCTTTAATATTGATATGTAGGGCAATAATATCTTTAATATTTATATATTATTATTATTATATATATATATATATATATATATATGAACAAAGTCAAGTATATGAATAAGGGTGTTTAAAGTTTAATTGACACAAGCTTTCGAGATTACATCTCTTCAATCAGGTCAGCAGACATTTGAAATAGAGATGCATAATATCAAAAACAAATACAATGCGTTATAGATAATCAAAAATGAATATAGTTATATCTTAAATAATAATTTTATTTTAGGTTATCATATATTAGTGGCATGACGGTGATGACTGCTGCAATTCATTGGATAACGCAGCAGGCATATGAAGTCGATAGGCCGCGCCCTGAGCGGGCACTTAATCGCTTGCGCGACCGCATTGTATTATATCACATTGTTGTTTGTTACGTCACGAATCTGCCTGCGTCTGGGCGCCAACGCAGAGTAATTTCGAACGGCGGTTTGTTTGTGTCCGACGTTTTGTTACATCGAATGCACCGGCGAATTAGCGGGTATAGAGAAGGTATACCCGCATCGAAAAGTAGATTGCTAGTCATGTGATGGCACCTAAAAACATTAATGCCTGCTGTTTGGGGGCAATATGCTCTCATAGTGTTGATGTTTGGGGAGGAATAGTGCCGTCGCTACCGCTGCGGCCTATTCCTTCCTCAGGCAGACACTTGAGAGCATAGTGCCCCACAGCAGCATAATAATATAAATATTAACCAGGTTATTTATTGGTTATGGGATATACGACGTTATGTGTACGACGGTACGCGTCTCAATCTATAATATTCTATCTAGCTATTTAGCTAGCTATAAAATTTCTGCTCAAAACGCTCCGGCAATAATTAATTATCTGAGTGCTGCTAATCCGAAGGTGCTTTATTGTGGCGTCATCAAGTTGATTTTGCGGCTGGGTAATAGCCGCCTTAAACCTACGGCATAACGCGACACGTTGTAACATAACACGGTGAGAGCGTGTGAACGTGTGCGTAGCAACGCGTGGATGTGACTGCTCCCACCTGATTGCATAGCCGTCCATTATCGTAGAGACTGATTATAGGAACTTCCCAGAGTCCCGAGTACGATGCAAGCGGACATGGCGGTATGAGGCATTTGTGTGCAGTGCCGTGGTCGAGCGTGTAAGGCCACAAGGGAGGGTCCATTTGAAGCGTCGTCATCGATGCGTCGTACATAAACCTGTTCGCGGCCATCATCTCAAACTGTGGCTCACCTCCGACCTATGCGCACAATTTCGAGTAAATATCTATAGAAATCAACGCATGTTGGCCGTGCGCTGGGTAGCGCAATTACTTTAATACGGGTTGGTACATACTTTCGCATCCTATGTATGCGTATAGTGGTATTTTTCTCAGTGGCAGCCGCACGTTGCAAATCAAACGGGAGCTATTTAACTAAATGCCTTCTAACTATTAGAGTAACAATCCTATCCCTGCGCGCGGTTCGGAATGCGCAGCCGTAGCACGAGCATGAGTTCTAGCTGACCAGGTAACTGCTAATTAACGCTATCGCCGGCACGTTACCTGTAGATACGGCGCGCGAACACCAACGACGTCGGCATTGTAGACTAGTCCGAGGTTTCCTATGATCACTCGCTGGTCAGCAAGCTCGTCTGACCATTCCCTGGCGGAGGCTCGGCCCCAAAACGTCGACGGTATCCGCTTCGTAATGGAATGCGCTCCTGTATGATGAGATTAATAACTGACTTCAATACTTGAACGCGTCCCTCTCCTTTGTCTCCTAGCGCGCCTTGTCAGGGCGCGAGGTCAGGACTAATGTCATTTACCTGTTCCTATAGTAATGTGAAATCGCAATACAGGGGCTTACCCGCGTCCTGGTTTGTTTCAATTCCGAAATGTATTCTGATATTTCTCGGTTCCTATTTAATTAAAATAATCTAATTCCGTATCCCGAAAACGGTCGTACCCGTGCCCCATCACTACTGATCAGAGAATGGTTGTGGGTGTGGCCACCAGCGACAGACCACGATTAAAGATTCCGAGTCAGTGTCCAGTGATGACGGGATAGCGCATTACGCTCTAGATGTATCGCTACTAGATCATAGTGTCATGCTATATCTGATAATTATATAAGCTGGAATGCTGCATGTCCTAATGATAATTGATCACATCTCACTGGGGATATTGTGTAACATCAAAGCGGTTACGATACGGTAAATAGAATATAAAATTTCAACTGCTTCAAACTGCGGCGGCTTTCTTTTCGCAATTTTACCTATTTCGTGTCCTTCGTAGTAGAGCGATTGAACGACGCTGTAGTCGGTATACTCGTGCGAAACGAAAAATGTTCCGTGAATAGGGCATCCGTTCTGATTACGTCTCGCCTCCCGTCGCCGTCTGTTGCCCATGCGTTTGAAGATCTATGCAGATTTCATCGGCGTTTAGTTATTGTGATCGTAAAGGTGCGATCCGTGGCGAATTGCAGAACATAATATAATAAATTATTGCTGTCATTGTATTGGTGACAATATAGGCATGTGATCTATAAAAATATGACACGTATGTGCACATCCTCTCATTACCATCGCGAATACGAACAATAT
>NW_014577172.1:121097-135850 GCF_000485595.1 Priapulus caudatus | reverse complement strand
CACACACACACACACACACACACACACACACACACACACACACACACACACACACACACACACACACACACACACACACACACACACACACACACACACACACACACACACACACACACACACACACACACACACACGCACACACACACACACACACACACACACACACACACACACACACACTTTGATGGGAATGACAACGTCGTGTGGGTAACTGTGATATCGTCATATGCTACGCGTTCCTACTGCCATTGTGTATATCCTATTGTATATAATCTTGATATAATCTTTCATAACCAGCTAACAGCGACGCCAGCGCTCAATGCGGCTCCAACCCTCCACACGCCATCAGTCCACTACAACCCCACCGCTACATCTACGTTGAAAGCTCACACTATTACCTGCTGGTATAGATGTATATATTCCTCGTCGCGGATGCCACCTTCGAATGTCATCATTATCATCTGCGGCGTGTCGGAGAGTTGCAGACTTCCGGGGATGGATGCGTCGTTACCACAGCGACAATCCGGCAGCTGACACTGATCAGGGTCGCAGGGGGGCGCTGCTGTCGCGTCTATCATGAACGCGTGCGTGATAAATACCAGGAATCGAGGATAAACAGCTAAAATCCTGCGTCTGCCTTCTAATGCGTCGCATTTAGCTTTTTGGTGCATTTTAACCTGAATGAAGGGGGGAACAAAATGGTTGTCGTCTCAGGCAGACCAGGGATTATGCATCTAACGTACACGACCTACTCCCGAATATAGCCATTATGTACAACCGACGAGTGTATCATTGTGTGCTCTGCTCTATATGTATACATATAGGATTTTGTTAGCCAATCGTTTCTGCAATTAGGTGTGCGATGCCTGAGTGGAACTGTTAGGAACGGGGACACTGGACACTGGTCAGTATTTATGTAATTAACGCGGTCTTCAAATGACCCGTAGGCGTGACTAGATCGCAGTGGAATGTTCTAATAATGTAACCCGGTGGCATCTACTATGATAATTATCGTGAAAAACTGTTTCGTGAAATACAAACTTACGTTTCATGAATTTAAATACATTCGAAAATTTGATTTTGTGATCAATGTTATCGTGGAAATCAGATTGTTTTCTTATCCTTATAATAAAAAGGCGATTCTATCGTAGAAAACATTTCCTAATAGCTCTTCCTATTTTGTTGTTTATTATGGTCATCAAGACAGCAGGTTTAATAACTTGCTAATCTCCCTCAGGTCGAGGTACCTGAGGTTTAGAGCGCGTTTATGTATCTGTACATTTAGGTAATCTGCGCGACCTACCTGTAGGTAGGCCAACCTGGTTAGCCTACCTGTGCATACCTAAATATAGAAACTATAACTACATACATAAACTAAACGTTAGCCCGCGTAATACACACATGGTACATTTATGCGCATAGTAATTAACACACGTACACTAACACATGGTGAATAAGTAAACATTGGTATGCACATGGCAATTAACACACTTACATTAACACATGGTGCGTAGAAGGTGGAGGTGAGGGTAAGGAGGGTAGATGATGTGCGAGTAGCTATTTTAACTATTTTTCTCACCGGTCCGTTAATTTATATTAGTGCATACCAGCCTGTTCTGCTAGCATCTATGACAAATACGACATACGCATATACGCTCTCCTATGACACTATTTGTCATGGGAAGATTCTTCCTATGACAAATACGACATACGCATATACGCTCTCCTATGACACTATTTGTCATAGGAAGATTCTTCCTATGACAAATTCTGTTGTATGTGTTGTGCGCATCATGGGAGTTTAGGAGCGCTGTTATGAACGCAAGCAGTGAATTTCAGCTGTAAAGCGGAACGAAGTTGACTCGCTAATATTTGTTATAGGAAGAATCTCCCTATGACAAATAGTGCCATAGGAGAGCGTATATGCGTATGTCGTATTTGTCATAAATGCTAGCAGAACATGTTATGCCTACCGTTAGAGTGGTTGCGGGAGATGTGGCCACACTCGTCATTGCGCGCCACGTCCGGTGTTTCACAGCGACCGACGCGAGGTCCGATGGGAGTCCAGATAGTTCCCGCAGGACATGTACGTTTCACTGGCCATCCATGCACACACTGCGCGAATAATTACCAGTCATGTTTGAGCTAATAATGAGAGAGAGAGAGCGCGAGAGAGAGAGAGATACGAGAGAAGGAGAGAGCGATCGAGAGCGAGAGAGAGAAAGAGAAGGGGAGAGAGAGAGACAGAGAACGAGAAAGAGATAGAGAAAAAGCGAGAGAGCGAGAGAGAGGGGGCGCGAGAAAGAGAGAGAGAGAGAGAGGGAGAGAGAGAGCGCGCGAGAGAGAGAGTGAGAGGAAGAGAGAGAGAGAGAGTGAGAGGAAGAGTGAGAGTACAAAAACATAGTTAACTACGATAATAATTAAAGTGTATATTCTCCGGGGTTATATTTTGGTTGTGGGTTCTATTAGAATCGGGCAGAAATAATATTGTTAGTGAAAACTTTGCGTGCGTGTAAGTGTGGTAACTGGAACCAGACAAGCAAACATATATGATCTTGATATGATTCATGGCTAATAGTAGTTTTAGTTCACACCGTTATCGTACTTACACACGAATTCGACCATATAGCGAGTGAAGTGAAACGAATCTAATAGAGGCTATAGTAATATCACACCCGGCTACGTGTGTCCGTTACTCATCATGGTCTAAACGCATCCAAGCTGTCTATAGCATTAGGTGCGAATCAACATACACTTGAACCAGATATCGGGTATAAGCTTTACAAATAATATACAATGCAAAAGTATTACAATCGCTAGTTATACGCGCCTGCCTCTCCTTTCAGTATAGACACGTGGAGAGGTAAATGAACCAATCGTCACGTTTTTTACCCGTACTAAGCTGTGTGCTCACGGCCTGGATGCAGCTTTGTGTGTGTGCGTGTGTGTACACATGAACTAGAGCGACCAAGGTATTGAAAAAATGCACCGCGTCAGTCCAAGGTTGTCGGTGTCTTGGTATCCCGTCAGCGATCACGCAGGTACAAATAAAGATGACGAGATGTCATGTAAAGCTTGCGCGAGAGAAAGCGCCCTTTATTTTCGACAGAAACCGCACCACACTCGTCTCTCCATTTTGAGGTTTCATCAACAAAAGCATATTTATCGGAAAAGAAATATGTAGTAATCTAGGAAATAGTTTCATTCCGAATCCGTGTGAGCATGAGGATATTTATTATATACACGTAGAGAATGTTATTGTAAAATGTTTTTATGATGTCACTTGCACTGCAGTTGCAACTAAAGAGAGAGAAAAAAAGCTGAATGACCAACGGCCAATGACGCTGAATGACCTAATCTTATACATATGCGGCGACCAACGGCTACGAGTTCTATCACGTACAAGGGTTTACGATTCGAGACTGTAAAAATTTCATCTATAATCTAACGTAGAAACGAATACTATTACAAATATTGGTGCAATTTCTATCGGATGATATATTTCGCACAGAACAAGACGAACAAACTATAGGACTCTTTTCAGATAATCAACGTGAAAACTTTTCACTGTTTACTATATAAAGAAACTCATCTGAACTCTCACTTCTGAACCAGCAATATTCGCAGAGGATATACTATATACCTGATATTAGACTATATTCTTACCTGATATTAGACTATATTCTTACCTGATATTAGACTATATTCTTACCTGATATTAGACTATATTCTTACCTGATATTAGACTATATTCTTACCTGATAGTAGACAGAACAGTTGTCCGGATCAGCGGCGAACGATGCATTGCCAGCGTTCGGGTCGCACGCTTCCTCTGCTGATAGCGGCACCCAATCTATGCCGGCTCTCTTCTCTCGCTTTCCCGAAACTGAAATTGGCACTACTATGACGATTCCATGTTGTGCACTTATATAGTGTGCCATTGTAGACGTATCGACGTCCCCCGGTATACAATAAAACTTTTAGTTTATAAAATAAATCCTGAAAATGGGATGCTTTCTCCAGAATGTAAACGCACACGGTCTATTAAACGCGATGTTAAATAATAGGGAGTGTAGTTTTGACGTTATGTAACACCTGGTTGCAGTGATAACGCGAACAGATTGTTAACAGGTGAATGTCGACCAAGATTTACGTAAACTTCGCACACTGCTGTCTCATCCGCTGAAAATATCGCAAAGCTTTGCCAGCTTCCTATCCTATGTCGATAATGTTGTCCAGCGCATTCGCAACTAGAATGCGAAGCACGGAAGACTTCAAAAACTATTCGCTATATATTTTTTTGCAACACAGAAATTTTCTCACCTGCACTGAGGTAGAATAACAAACACACGCACACCGTGACGATTCTCTTATCCAGTGGAAAGCGAGAGCGGTTCATGGCGGCTCGGCTTACTGTTATCACTCCAGTTCTACTCATAGAATGTGCATCCATGATTGTTCTCACATTTATATATACGCGTGTGCAGTCACAGGACCGCGAAACCTACATACGTAGGCAATTGCCTTGTTCAGGGCTTGCCCTACGATTTGTCTACCTATTGTGGGCGTATTCCTGCCTATTCGAGCCACCGTCTCAATTCCGCTCTCATTTGCGTAGTAAAAATAGATCCCTTCCACACACTTTCAATCAAATTTCGTCTATTTGTACGCGAAATAAGCTAATCCTTTATGCAGACGAGCCGTCTATGGGCATAATTACGCGTATCTCTCACGGTCCACTTGCAGCCTCTTTACGCTGGTTGGATCCGCACTGTGGCGGCTGCGTTTTGGCGCAGCGGTCGCCTCAACTTTCGCTTTTCTTCTGACATTGTCCCATTGTGACGTCGCCGCAGCGTGCCGCTATGCCATGCTTTTTATTTCCGCGCATTCTTTTGATGTGTTCGGCGGATCTGCCATCCGCGACGATGGATGCTAGATGCGAAATGATAGGTTTTGGCGATAATGGATCATTTTACGAATAACGAGATTACCATCTGTAGATCACAATGAAACTACTAACTTTGTAAATTGTAACACAGTTAAGTATGCAGACCTTGGCATAAAGCCGCTGTAGTGTTTCCGTGAAAGGTTTTGGCCACCGCCGTGTAAGCAGCAGAGAACGGGATTTGGGGAATTAGTAACGGCAAAGAAAATGTTTTGCCAGCGTTTGTTTGAATATACATGCTTTCATCCATGCGTGACAAATCTGATTGATGCACTACTTTTCTGGTTAGGAAAAACAATTTACTCCTTTATTTCAATATTTGCAAAAGGTAATGTTATGTTCTTGACCAGTATTCTAGTACTGTCAGTGTGTGTGTGTGTGTGTGTGTGTGTGTGTGTGTGTGTGTGCATTTGTTCAATACCCCGGCCACCAAGAAATGGTTGGCGGCATCAACAATCTGGATTCTGGGCGAATTTATGCGCATATTTACTAATAAAATCTATTAAAAGTAACGAAATTGCTCAACAAAATTAGCGCTGTTAAAACGCTTTGAATGATTCACACCTGCTGTAATAAATAGTTGTATTAGAGGAATTATTTTATTTATATTATACGGGTGATTTAGGTGAAATCCCTGATTATTGTTTTGATTATCGATGAAGTGATCGATGGAACCAAACGTATTTAAAATTCACTTGTCTAGCTCGCTTACAAAAATTTATGTAAAGATGATATAGATAAAAATATTATCCAAGCTGAGAAGATGCTAAACTTTATAATTCGTTATTTCTTTATAAAATAAAGACCACGCACAATACTTTTATCATATATTCAAAATACGCCTCTATAACTTGCTCGGATCTGACAACCTGACCATACCCATCCGCCACGCACCAGTAAGCTATCATTAACGCTTCCGCCAAGGAGAGAGGCAGCGGTGTGCATCACAAATTGCTTAAGATTGCGCGCACACGCTGGAAGACAGCCTTCGATGACAGACAGGTGCCAGAGAAACCGTTGTGGGTTTTGACAGCGACGCGAGCACCGCAGCCGTTATTCACCCGTTGTTCACCCTGTTCTCTGCTCGAATCAATTGCCGCGCCGTTCCCGTCACTTGCGTCCGTCGTCCTGTCCGAGGTCGTCAGGGAGGGTCATAAAACATGACGACGAGCTAGCAGCGTCTACCGGCTCTAATGACGGCAGTGAAGCGTCCCCACGCGCGACAATACTCACGGGAACACGTGTCAATCGTCCCCTCCTCCCACGCCCGCCGCACGACCCTGACACAGAATACGGCACCCGTCCGTCCCACTCAGTGTTTCTCCCGTATAACCGTGGCACAGGACGTTAAAATCATCGTAAACTACCTGATGATGGTCGCTGGTGAAAGTGTTGAGCTGCTCGTAAAAAAATACCCGATGCGCGCCAATAGTAGATGTATGTAGACTAGTGAAACGAGGATTCGCTGCGTGCGTGCGTGCGTGCGTGCGTGCGTGCGTGCGTTCGTGAGTGTGTGTATCTGCAATTGATCGATCGTTCTACATCGTATTAGCTCATACGTTAAACCACTGCTTTCAACCTTACTATGATCTCAATTCAACAGTGGGTGCTACGTAGCAAGAAACCGTTTCAAACCTATCATACACGCACACACACAAAAATACCAAGAGCAGATCAATGTTGATGAGTTTTCTTAGATACATCATTCAACTACTTACACCACGTAAAATTATATTATAAAATCCATTTGAAGCAAGTTTCACACGAAAAAGTACTGCCTATAGGCTAATAAACTAGCATATTGTAACGCAATGCTGACATGTAATCAAGACCAAGTCTTCTAAACTCTCACATACTAAATTTCCTAATCCACACACATCGAGGACTTTCTGCTGGACTCAATAAGAACTATTTAGTATTTACCATCAATAACAACACAGAGCCTGATCCGTAATACGCAATTCTACAGCAGCACTATAACAAGCAGCATGGTAGGAAGGAAGGGAGAGGGAAGAATGCGGGAGGGAATGTGTGAACGGTGATAGCGTGATGGAGATGGTAGGAGGTCGATGAAGGGCAGTAAAGGTATGTATATATAGTATAGGCAAAGAGAATGAACGTGGTAAAGGTATGTAGAAATTAATTACTGAGAATAACACGTGTGAGCTTACACAAGTAATATCTGGTATCTACAGCGATATTGTCGATAGTTGCCTGTTTTAGAAAAAAACATAAATCAAGCAACATATATAACGTGTCAACAGTTCCATCAAAATTAAATATAGCCACCAATGCTATGAAAGTATACAGCATACCGTACTTGCAATTTTACTTCATCTCCTACTTCCAGAAGTAAATAATATCACAATTTGTGATTATTTGCTCCTGCTACTTCATATATTACTGTAACAACGTAACAATTGTGGCAACATATCACGCATTTCACAGTCTCACAAACAATAAAATCCAACGAATCACTACACAGAGCACGTAAACTAAATAACGCCTTGAAAAATGTCAGCACATCACAAAACCTAGTCGTTTCTCACTGTACGAGGTTTTGCCAGAGACAAATACACATTTTTATAACCACAACATCAGGCGACATTAAATCACAGACATAAATATACTAAAAGCATACATTTATCTGGGATCAAACAGATACAGATTATGTAGTAGAAAACGTGTTACCCAGGTAATTTTGAAAAAGCAACTAAACCATACCAATGGCACTAATTTGTAATCTAGTTAAGTTATAATAATATTTATAACAATTTGTTTATTCTAATAACTTTAGATATATTTACAATACTGCAGCATTCGGAGCATTCAGTAAAACCAGACAGAAAACAGTATTTATAGCATCTGGTCTAACAGGAAATATGCCTCATGATATATAGCCACCAGTGCAACCACGCAGAACACGGTATTCCTCTATTATGACTGAAACAGTAAGGACTGTAGAAGCCCAAACACACGTATCTTTGGGGGGGTCATGTGGCTTGCCGCCGACAGCACTAATGTCTAACCCTACACTTCACCCAATTACTCTTCATAGTTTAGGCTGAAAAGGTCATACATGAAACAGATATCATAACATAATGTCCATACAGCTACACTCCCACACACGCCCACACAAGCATGCACATACACACACACACACACGCACGCACGCACGCACGCACGCACACACACGCACACCCACGTGCACCCATGCACACCACACATGCATGCCCACTACCAGTATGGATTACTTAATTAATGCTATTTCGTGGGCAATACTAGTCAAGCAGATATTCTATGGGATATCACCACGCTACCAGTCTATGCATGCTCCCATCCCAAACATATCTCATTGATTAGAGTGGGGGAAATATTCGGCAGGGACGCAGGGCTACTACACACATAGCTTCAGGTGTATGGCAGAGAAAAGTTTAAAGCAGTAAAATTCAGAGCCATGACTCATTTTTAGCATAAGTGAATACAATAAATGTAGAGGTGGAAATCAACTCCATTGAATGAGAAAGCAGATGACAACTACACTTGCAGCAAATACACTTGTGATCAATGATCATGGGCTGTTCCAATATCCCTTGTCTATGTCTCTTCTGGTACACTGCGCTGAATATTCTTGTTCACCTAAGTTAGTATTTAAACACATTATCGTGTGATTTCTAAGCAAAGACATCTTAGTTCCGCCAGAAATATTGGCTAGCCAAGACAGTTCTCTATAGACATTACGTTCCCCTTCTACGTTGGATTCTTTCAATAGCTTCTAGCTTACACCACTCACCACATCATAACCGATTCCAAACCTCCATCTAACCTCAACTATATAATGATTTGTCACAGTAAACATATTTTGACAGGTCACGCCTGAAGAGCGATCAACCCTGGGAGAAACTACCGCCTCAGGAAACTATCAAATAAAATTATAATTAAAATCTGTGTAATGCTGTGCAATTACACTGTTAACTGCTAAGAGACAAAATAGTTATGTTTTTTCCATCAGCTGTACAGTGAAATCCTGGAAGAAGTAATCAGATTCTCACTTCATCATAAATATAAGTCATAGCCATACATCAACTACGTGAAACAGCCGAGGGAATGAAAGACAGTGACAGCATCCGCTGAAGCTGGCCACAGTAACATCAACATGCACATGCAGCGCCATCTAGTGGAAATAAATGTCTCTTTCGTAAATTTTGTTCCAGTGGCAATTTCCTAAAAAGCAACATGTGCCAAATAAGAACGGCAAACACCTTCTATTCAGCCAGTTACTTCAGTAGAGTCTTAGAATGGAGAGTAAAATGTGATGAATGCTTACAGGGAAAATAAGATTACGTGTAAGGCGACCAAACTCAAGTCAAAGCAATGGATAATAGGACAATATTGTCCAGATAAATAGAAGTGAAGAGTTTTTAATAATACGTATAGACATGGCAACTGCACTGGTTTGTAAACGAACTATGAGCAGTGCATCAAGTAACAGTCATAACTCTTCGTGGATCAGATAGCTTAGATTTGGCCCCATCGACAAATGCATTCACCCTGAACAACCTGGCCTCGATCCCGACACGAATCCAATCTCGCTCCTCACACACTCACACTCGCTCCCCGTGTTCTCCTCTGGTTGTTCTCCTGCATGCAGGGCTGCTGTGATATTTCGATTGACGACACGTCTGCTGTCACAACATCGAGTGACAGACGCTAGCAGCATTTCTGTTTCGACTTCTTGCTCTTTCCTCCTGCTCCTAGCCGTAGAGCATCCTTGGATGGGTTTTGTGCAGCGTGAGCAAGTTGCTCCTTCTTCACACTCAGTACCAATCTCGTGATGGCATTGAACATCTGTCAGCAGGAGAAGAATACACGCGATCATCAATCGAACGAGTGAAAAACATACATTCACAGCAAATGATGCGAGTAATAGTGCATCACATGGATAAAGTGTTCTGTATCACGCACGCCACTTTGGAAGGGTGAACTTTATGTATACCGCAACACTGCGTTTGATAGGAACAAAAACAGACCACCGACAAAAACTGCAGTAAATGTCGTATACTTACATCTTCTACATTAATATTTTCCTTCGCACTAGATTCAAACAGTTGGATCCCCATCTGATCAGCAAACCTATTCGCATCTTCAGTCAAGACGACTTTATTGTGTGGGTCATCGCATTTGTTACCAACTGCCAAAAAATATAATAATTTATACCATATTATTTCCCATATTAACACTTACACAATATACTAGATCATTAAATAAATTTCTTTCAGGAATTACAATAATAAATACTATGACGTTGAAAGGGGTTAATAGTGGCCTGCTAAATACTTTACCCTCCATATGAAACTTTGATAAGGCACGTACCTAGCACCCGGCATACGTTGTCACAGTTCTGGTCTATCTCATGCAGCCACCGTTTCACATTCGCAAAAGAATCTCCACTGCAAACATCGTACACAACCACCACACCGTGAGTTCCTCTGTAGTACCTGAAACAAATGAGAAATCACTCACTGTAATGCCACCTCTATAACTCACCGGTCTGTCATATCACGAGTGACCACGGGTAGTGATAATTCAGGTATTACAGCACTAAGTCACTGCCAGCAGAGGAAAAAAGGACATCAATCAGAATAACGAATGAAGCGGACATACGTAGAAGTAATCGTGCGGAAACGTTCCTGGCCAGCAGTGTCCCAGATTTGAAGTTTCACCTTCTCGCCATCGATATCAACTGTGCGTATCTTAAAATCGACGCCTATCGTTGTGATGAAGTTGCCTAGAAATAAGAAAGCATTCGTAACAGAGCGTTAATGTTTTGTATTGCATTTTATTTTACATAATTAGGCATCTAATACGCTATACACAACCATCATGCTAACCTTTGCTGTTCTACAACAAGAGGAAATAAAATAATTTCACATACACAGGTTCGACCTTAGTAATCCAGCATCCTCGGGACCAGGCCCATGCTAGACCACTAAAAATTCCTAACCACTGAAGCTCAAGTGAATAACACCTAAAATAACAATAATGCTCGACTTCCGATATGCCATACTGAAGGGTAAATAATAGCCAGAAATAAGCACAGCCCACTGGGAGTGACGATCGCACATGAAGGTAGAATTTGCATCTGCTTACCTGTGAAAACGTCGTCTGAAAACCGTAGAAGTAGGCTGCTCTTTCCTACGCCTACAAGAGACATTAAAAAATTACACAGACATTACAATGTGAAGCCTCTAACATTTAGCTAAGTGACTTAAAAGTACACCGGTCCCTCATTATAATGATGTGATAACGATAATTGGGGTCTAAAGGTTCGGCCACGTAACATTCTGGGTCACATTATAGCAGGCTAAGTTTTAGTGAAGAAATAAAGAGAGAAAAGACGAAAAAGTCCAAGTGACGATCGCGTAATAATCATGCAACACCTCATTACAGTGGAGTGCGTTACTGAGCAGGATTCTACTGTACAAAATCCTGATATTCAATATGAAAGAAATTTAGATATAATCCAAGTAGTGACAATACGTAAAATGCACTTAGTATACAGGACTCCGACAATGGTTTCTGGACCAAGTTTATCTGGCGGTGGGCAAATTTGCACCTTAATTGGGGACCCTGCAAATGTACTTTCGCAAATGTGTGTAATTAATCTCGGTGCTACACTAGGATAGGGCTTGTAACTTGAACTTCAAGTTGAATTTGAATAGACAGATAGGGATCATACACAGTAGTCCGAGTAGAATTGGAATATGACTATGGCATGTACTAACACTAACAGTATCAAAACATATAAAACGCTTAGGTTAGATAGATGTTTGGATAGAGTGTTACAGGAGACACAAACCCACTATGTACTACATGTATTACTTAGTAATGTAGTATTACTAAGTCCACTATAAAATTCATGATCTTGCATAGCTCCAAGAAACGGTTTTTGATAGGGTTAGAAGACCGTTTCAAATGCTTGCTCATAAAAACTTATAGTTGGCTCGGTATCCAAACATCGCCACAGCTAGCATCACATGTAATAGCTCAAACGAATCTATAAACCTCTGGCTTGCTCGCGGTAACTGGGCGCTACTTATTTATCGAGTTATGCCGTATTTTCTGAGATGAATTGGATGAAAACAACCAGACAGCCGCCATGTCCGCCATGTTCGGTGCAACTAAAATCGGCAATGGACCTGGTTTTCAATGTTTTAATATTTATATATATACGAGTATATTATGCTTATTTATGCTCGCGCCAACGCGAGTTGCAACGCTATGGTATGTTATGTTGTTTCGGATTTTCCGCGTTCCAATCGAAACGCATGCGCAGTGGAAACATGGCGGTTGGCGGTTAAAGTGAAATTTAGGTTCGGCGCTTGAAATTTACACTGTGCACAGCGAACTGAGGTATTATTAGTTTGAATAACAACGCTGGAATACTATAAGGTGAAGGTTATACTTGATACGAAACAAGGCAGAAATGCTTAGATTAATATTTTATTTGAGATATACGCCTCCTACGAAATTTACTAAAGCCTAGGACACACTAGCGATTCTGTACGCTGCCCGGCAGCGTATATGTTCGCTCACGATTTTAGAACGCCGTAAGCCTAGGACACACTAGCGATTCTGTACGCTGCCCGGCAGCGTATATGTTCGCTCACGATTTTAGAACGCCGTACGAGTTGCGCGTACAGCTGGACACACTGTACGGTGTCCAACCACTCCCACGGCTTTCCTAGCTTTCGTTGCTACACTTGATTGGCTGCTAAAAACAATTGCGTTCGAACACGATGATTCATTGTTGGGCGCGCTGGCGCTAGCTGGTGCAAGCGCATGCAAGCGCATGCGCTGTACGCAAGCGATGGAAAACCGCGCGTAAATATTCAACATGTTGAATGCGAGCGATCAGCCGGGCGTATGCGATCGCGAGCGAAATACGCAGCCGTGAGACCGGACACACCGCGCGGACCCGGCACCGTATTTATCGATCGCAAGCGGCCAGCGTAGAAAATCGCGCAGTGTGTCTTAGGCTTTAGTGATACTAATATTCCCATTATATTATTAATGTATATTGTAATGCGTGAATAAACATTTTTGAATTGAATTGAATTGAATTGATATACGTAATTGTTCGGCAGTTTTTGTAGAAGTACAAGATTATCCAATGGATGGATGTCAAGCTGTGTATATTGACGTTAGTCACACAGCCTGGCCGGGCTAGATCGTAGCATTAGGCCTATTCTTGCATTGAAATACTTGCTAAGTAAATTTGTAATTTAGTTGGTAAGATCATATGCATGCAAAAATTCTACGTTTGGAAACCTGACGAACACACATACCACTATCGCCTATAATTAATAATTTAAACAAATGATCGTATTCTCTGGCCATATCTTTAGTGACTTAGTGGCCTAAAATGAACTTTCATCACCAAATCATCAAAACAGGAAACGCCTGCACCACTGCCCTCCGTGTTACAGAAAGGAAGTTAATAAAGTTACTACACGCGGTTTCGTTGGCTGCCTAGGCACGCCATTTGTAACGTGCAATATGATTGGGCGCATAGGGGCAATGAGAAGAATATGTCTGTACATGTATGATTACTGTTTAGATTTTACTTTTACTAGTTTTAATAATTCAAATGTATGCAGTATAAAATTATATGTTAATATGAACGTTATACGCAGATCGCTTTGTAAATCCCGCCAGATAAAAGTGCATTATCTACTTCAAAGATTGTACTGCACAGATGACTTAGAAGGGTTAGTAGCACAGTAGGCCTACACCATTGCCATTGGCATTGCCAAGAATCTTGGCAATGCAACCAATGCAACTGCAAGGTGACCGTGAATTTGAAGTGATGAACTAATGAAATGTTGTATTCATGTACTTAATCTGGAGTTATAATGTTTCATTTGTTGTTAATATTTGTTAACACAACAAGGCATTTTACAGAGGTGTTCCGCTATCCTTTTGGAGCTTTGAGCCAGCAGAACCAGCACAAAACCAGCCTGTCATCATCATGCATGGTTTGTTTGGAAGCAATCACAATTGGACTGCAATTAGCAAGAAAGTAGCTCGTGCCACGAGTAGACGGGTAATTAAAACCAATGGGTATCGAAATTATTATATCTCTACTACTAATACTATAGTGCAAATATAATCATAGCATTGCTTGATTGTATGCTGTTAATGTTGCTGAAGGGGTCGTTGTCGTATCACTATCAGGTACTACAGATATGTACCCTAGGTACGTATATGTATACAAAAGTGTACCAGACCTGTATCTTCTCAGCATATATGTAGTACCCTGTGTTTACATAAACGTACCTGCCCCTGAGATAGAGATCGAATGAAGACGGTCATGGAGGAGGAGTAGGGGGCAGGAGGAGGAGAGAAGGTGATGGAGTAGGGGGAGGAGGAGGAGGAGGAGGGGAAGGAGGAGGAGGGGAAAGAGGAGGAGCGGAGAAGGTGATGGAGATCGAATGAAGAAGGTCATGGAGGAGGAGTAGGGGCAGGAGGAGGAGGGGAGAAGGTGATGGAGTAGGGGGAGGAGGAGGAGGGGAGAAGGTGATGGAGATTGAATGAAGACGGTCATGGAGGAGGAGTAGGGAGCAGGAGGAGGAGGAGGAGGGGAGAAGGTGATGGAGTAGTTGGAGGAGGAGGAAGAGGATGAGCGGAGAAGGTGATGGAGATCGAATGAAGGTCATGGAGGAGGAGGAGGAGGAGAAGAGAAGGTGATGGAGTAGGGGGAGGAGGAGGAGGGGAGAAGGTGATGGAGTAGGGGGAGGAGGAG
>NW_014577172.1:116892-120804 GCF_000485595.1 Priapulus caudatus | reverse complement strand
GTACAGGAAGCTACTAATGACTCCCTAGAACACCATAGGGCGGTCTTTTTCACGCTCCATAATCACACCCTTAAGAGGCATTGATGGGAGCTCCACTAAAAAATCACACCTTAAGAGGCATGATGGAGAGCTCCACTAAACAATCACACCTTTAAAAGGGATGATGGAGAGCTCCTTGAGGGCTCTCCAATCATGCCTCTTGGGGTGTGATGATGAATCATGACCAATCCTCAGTCTAGAGTGAAATCCAAAACGAAAATTGGGATGTCATGTCAATCTACTGATTATCATTCATCTTCACCTTCATTCATTCAATGGCTTCGTTAGGATTACACTTCTTTCATCCAAACAACCCAACACTAGCACACAGATTAATAAAGGAGTATCGGATGTAAAAATAAACTTGTTTTATTTATTCTGATTTCCATCCTTAGAGATTCTAATCATGTTACCTGCATCATTTCAGCACAAATATCATCACAATCCATCAACAAACTAGCCAAATTACTTGTACGTAGTAGCCACGTATGTAGCCCCTCCAGCCCTACGACTGTTTCACGTCGGCAGAAAACCAACTTCTCGCCACGTATCGTAGAAAACGAGCAGGTAACTTTGGGCATACCGTATAGGTACCTGTATTTGGATGCTGTTGCTTTCGTTGTATTTATGATATATATATATAAACCAGAGGTAGTACCAGACCGTGTACCTCTGCCAGTACGTTCAGTGTACTTACACACCAAGATTGTTTGTGTTGTTGCTAACCTTTTGTACCCCCTACATTTGAGAACTCTATGGAGCGCTATTTCAACATAAAGTAACATACTTTTGCCGTGCGCGATTTCAACCACTTTTATGAGGGCGATTGATGCGCGCACCACAGCACAATTTCGGGTGCGCGGTGGAGCGCCGAGGCGCGATCGCGCGCCCTTAAAAATGAAAGCTGCTACCTGATACGACAACGACCCCTTCAGCATTAATGTTCGTTATGATATGTTTATTATGTTCGAAGTCAACTGAAAAGGTTACTTTCTGCCGCTGAATTATTTTTACATACATACATAACAATTCAGTTGATAAAAAATGTTTATAACGACTTGCGGTACCTTTTATTCTTGTATTTATATCTCAAAAGAGTATAGGCATACTTATCCATGAACCATGCCACCAAGTGTGAGTTTTTGCATCTACTCGGTCATGAAGTTTAATTTCAGTTTTAGAATTTTCTACAGCTGTGGGTTTTCAGGTGCTGGTGCCCGACGCTAGAAACCACGGCCGCAGCCCACACACTCACTACATGGACTATTCGTTAATGTCTGAAGATATTCAGCTGCTGATGAGACGGGAGGGAATCTCACAAGCTGCTATAGTAGGACACAGTATGGGTGGACGCACTGCTATGGCACTCGCACTTAACAAGGTCTCTTGGCTATAGGCTAACATTTAATGCAACGAGTCAGTACACATGCACAGCCCTCTCTATTCCACTGCTTATAGCCACCTATAGAATTTCAGGGCCGTAGCCTGTGGGGGGGGCAAGGGGGCAGCTGCCCCCCTAGATTTAAAAGATGAAATAGATAATTAAAAAAATAAATTGTTCTACTAAAAGAGAATTGTCATAGTCAGAATAAAGGCTGTGCATGTACTCAAAAGTGCCTCAAATACAATCTCCTGCTATCTACATTATCAAAATTTTAGTCCCCAACCCTCCACCTGTTTCTCACCCCCTCCTTGAAATTCTGGATCCGCCACTGCCCCACCTAGGAATTTGCTCAGCCTACAGCCCTGCATTTACTACTGATATGCCCTGCATATATATGGTGCTATGGAGACCACCTCTGGGTATATAATCAATAATTGAGTAGGTTGGTAGCTGGTTCATTTAAATTTAATTGAAAGCTTTGTGAGTGAGAATATAAATTGTGTACAGTTTTCTTGTTCACATGTTCTGTGGAGTAACTGCATTTCTTACTATAAATTTTTATGTATATATACTATATTTTTAGAATTCGGCGGTGGAGCGACTAGTGGTGGTGGATGTGGCACCCACAAGAATGGAGGCAGGTACCTTCTCACCTGAGTACAGGCAGGCTACGCGCAGAGCCACACTAAAGGGAACTTCCTTGTCAACTATAAAACATGCTCAGGAGGTGGAGCGAATTTTAGAGGTATTTTTTTACATAAACATTGTCTCTTCCTATCAATTATCAAGTAGAAAGACATCATTGTTACAGAATAAATTCTTTCACTCACAAACCATGTAGATTTTCATTGATTTGTATTCAGTTTATGAATTCAAACTATGTGAAATTATAGTTCGCAATTCATATGCCAATGCGTTTTTCTGTTTTGCATTCCTTATCACTTCCAGCCACAATTTTGTGGAGACAATTTGCAAACAAAACTGCATACTCGCCAGTTAACGTTATTACTACATTTCTACTCAAAAAGTGCTGTACTTATACTGTATTTCTTCACAGACTCCATCTAACTTCCCTGAATATGTGAAAGCACTCTTGCAAGTAAGGTTTGATGGGGAACCAACTCTACTGGAGGCAAGGCGATCAGCGTCAGATCAGATAGCTTGGGCCGTCGAGGTGTGTAATCGTCATAGAAACATTGTCGTGTACATATAACTACAGACTGCAGAAAACATTATCAACATCACACTCTCCGAGTTTTAATACATAACCTCGCTTAGTGCACTATTGTTTCTAATTTCAGAATGAACTCATACGGGCATTTTTGGTGACAAACGTGACAGAAGAAAACGGCATTTATGGCTGGAAATGCAATTTAAAGGCCATTGCTGCCAATCTCAACCACATAACAGCATTCACGTCATT
The DNA here is from genome assembly GCF_000485595.1 of Priapulus caudatus. Classification (NCBI taxonomy): domain Eukaryota; kingdom Metazoa; phylum Priapulida; class Priapulimorpha; order Priapulimorphida; family Priapulidae; genus Priapulus; species Priapulus caudatus. The sequence goes on along the minus strand of NW_014577172.1, from coordinate 117,958 downwards.
CAACCAGCAATATAGTGGCGACACTCTGTTCATAGGTGGCGGAAATTCCGCGTATTTCACGTAAGTGACTGGTGCGTGTGGCTATTTATTTCCTACATGGTAAAATCGCAGAAGGCTATTATTTGTTCATAGAGCCTGCAGTAATATGTAACAGTTGCATCTAACAAAATTTATGTAGGGTTATGTTAAAGGCATACTAGGCCCATTGATTATGCAATGTTGACGAATGCTAGAGTAACTGGCACCTTGTGTAGTTAATAAGTACATAACCTTACATCTAAACGCATATTAGTTTGTCTAATATCACTGCTGGTTACATTACAAACAAGACTTGAAATCAGTTGTTGATATTCATTTACGTGCCGTTTAATGCCCATCCGTTCGTTAGCATCAGAATAATGCATATTATTCATTCTCTGGGAAGATCTGTTTTTACAATACACCGTGTGAATTTGTTTACATCCAGTAAGGCAGACTACCCGGAGGTTTATCGTCTGTTCCCGAGAGCCCAGATTGTAAACATAGATGGCGCTGGCCACTGGGTTCACTATGACAAGCCACATGAGTTCATGCAGCATCTTATAAGCTTCCTGAATGCTCCGAGTGATCAGCTACAAAGCACGTAAGCACGGTGGAACGTGTGAATGCAGAGAGCTTCAACATGAGCCCACCATTAGGTAATGTAGTTTTCTCATACGTATTGTCAGTACAGCTGTGCATGGACTTGTCTGCTATCACTGCGATGCCATGAGTCGTAAGATGTTGTAGTGATGTGATAGTGCTGACGGAGTTTCACCTGCGAACCTTCTTCTGCTAAGAATGCCAAATTTATGCATTTTTAGTAGAATTGCTACTGCACGTTACTGCTGCAGCGTTATAGGTGGTTACTGGTGCGAACTTTTGTAGAAAGGAAGCACCAGCAGGCATGATTGCCATGGCAACCATAGTGTTCCAGATACGGACACAAAAAAACTGCTGGATTTCTGTAAAACGACTTTCTCTTTGTTCTTGCGAAACACGCGTCCGTCCACGTTAACGGCTCAATCCGCAACAAAATAACAGGTGT
>NW_014577172.1:110149-116300 GCF_000485595.1 Priapulus caudatus | reverse complement strand
GCTGTGCAGCGCGGTATTACGGTGCGCTGTGCAGCACGGTATTACGGTGCGCTGTGCAGCACGGTATTACGGTGCGCTGTGCAGCGCGGTATTACGGTGCGCTGTGCAGCGCGGTATTACGGTGCGCTGTGCAGCGCGGTATTACGGTGCAGTCAACATAACTGATTGCGAGACGCAATCCGTAACACATAGTATCTGGCTTGTCCCTTGGCTAGACTTGTCCATATAGCTGTATGAGGGTAGATCACCTATCCCAGCAAAAGTTCTAGCTAATACGCAAATAGTCCCAGCAATACGCTCTAGTTAATTAATTTATGTTGTTTGCACAATGTGGTCAAGTGGGGGATGATTACCACATCAGGATGTCTTCCTCCCCAGTGATGTGTTGGTCTAGTCATGCTAGTGTAGAACTGTATGGGTAATAGATAGTGGATTTTATAGATAGGTCCGAAATAGTCTAAAATGCTAAGATATAATGGTTGAAGCTTCTGTGCTTTAGGTTTCTGTGCTTTAGGTTTGTTAACTGTTGTTGTGACAGTAAGATAGTGTGCCATAAAGCGTTAGTAGTCTTGTTATAACGCTCATAGAGTAACGCTAAGTATACATGATTGCCAGTATTGTAAAGATGTATTTATTTCATGACGGCATTTTACGAATTAGCTCAGCCAGAAATGTCTGCATTTATATTTTTATTCCTAAGGAGAACCCTGGAAATGTGTTCCTGGCTTATTTTTGTTCAGGTGTCACATTGTGTTTTACTGGGTGTTAGAGTATAAACGTTCCACTAACTCGTTCATGTGTGCAAGCGCACGTTAAATGTTACTTAAAAGTGAAAATTATAAGTCTGTTGCACACAAAATAAAGACTGTTAACATTGTTACCGTTCCTGTTTATCTTTCATATACAAATAACTGTGTCACACTCTCTAGTTTGTAGTTTTCGAGAAATTTAAATATTTGATAAGTACATCTTGTTCTTTTTTTTAAACTAACCTTGTACTTTGAAACCATGTTAGATCATTCCTATGGAATAGAAGCTCCTGTTTTGTCGTAATACTGATTAATATTATATGTCAATAACTTAACGTAATAAATCTTCGCAGCTTTGCATGTGATCTAGTCACTCTTGTCTCAGACTGAGATTACTAATGATTTATTTCTCGCATTTATTTTCATCCAGTGGGACTGACCATTGCTTCAACTGGATGCTTGACTATTGCTTACGTGTATAACTTTCTCTGTAAAGCACGTATTTTCCTCCATCATATAAAGCCCGGCGCACACGAGAGTAATTTTACTCAAGTAAAATTATGCATGCGTCAAAATACTCACGCGAAATATTTTCAGTGTCCGCCGCACACGTGAGTAAAATTACTCGAGGTATAACTGGTAATGTAGCAATACTGGGCGCAGTCATCTTTAAAATGATTTAATCGCATGCGCTGTGAGTACCAGTGTTGAGTAAATTTACGCAGCTAGCGCGCACACGTTGAGTATTTTGACGCATACATCATTTTACTTGAGTAAAATTACTCATGTGTGCGCCGGGCTTTACACTATGCTTTTCATCAATGTACTTCTATGACCATATGGTAAACATACAATCACGTGCTACACCGTAACCGAGTGTTGGTTAAAATAGATAATTATATAAACAAGTAAGATTCATTTCCTACTTCAATAACCCTTTAATGAATTATCTGCAAATACACACACCATCGAGTATTATTGCAAAGCCATTCTTCACATGCGACACCTCGTAAATCCTTAACATGAGCCTCTCGCGTCATGTGTGGTTGGTTCAACGTATCAACATGTGAACAGGATGCACTGGTGCAAGGACATGAAATCACAACCATGACACGTTTCTCACTCAAAGCTTTCCCTCTGCGGCCAGTATGCCTAGTTTCCACACCATATATTATTAATTTTAAGGCAATTCATTATTAAATTTTTTGGTATATGAACCAAACGGTATCCGTTGTACAAGTGTAGCACACAATCCAGGCCTAGTGTTTCTACGATATCGAACGAGGCACTTCACTGGTATATACAGTATATAGGACGGAAACATTTCATGATTAAAAAACAGATCAAAATAAAAAATAATTCTACTTTTTTATCCGTGAGCGGGTTTGTCTCTTTTATACGACTGTTATTGCATTTACAGTGTACCTAATCCGAGGTAAATCAACTTCAGGGAAATAGCTTGACGCCAATGTGAACTGACCCATTCAATTCAAGCATCATGCTTAGAAATTCTGTCAAACCGAGTCGGTATTTCAACAAACAAATCAACTTTGATCTTTATGTCTTTATATCGGTTTTAAATTTCACAATCCCTTTTGATGACCTGCTCAACTCCAGACTTGTCTGGTTTATGTTGATCTGGTAGATATATTGGCTGATACATAACCAAACATGCGCTTTGTGACTGCGTTTATTATAAGCCCTGCTGATGATATACGAAATAATTAAAGTAATTGTTCCTCTAGGTCAATTAAGTCACGACGTATCTGTCGCGGTTTCATATCTAATATCGGTTACTGGCCAAGTTTCATACATTGGGCTGACATCTGCTATAAGAAACCTGGCCAAAAGGAAATGTCAATTATACAACTGCAATAGTATTTCGCCTATTTGGCTAGAACTATATGCACTATATCAAGAGCGTATAAAGAAGGACTATATGTGCTGGTATATGTAGCACCACATCCTGCGGGATATGCGCTGCAGATCGACGTTCTAGCAGTCACAACATAAGAGAAGTTTTTACACAAATATATATATATACGCATATATAAGTTCGTGGATGAAATAAGGATGGCCTGCGAGAGAGACATAATATTATACGCTTTCACTTACATCTGGAATGAGAGTACGTTATGACAATGTTAACCTTTGACTGTAGCAACGACACCGAATATGCGTCACAAAGCTGCTACAGGGTTGTCTTCAGGTGTACGTACCCCCCAAATAAACACGTTCTTTCTGGTAGTGACCAGGCATTCTAATGTAAACGTCTTTACGTGCGATTAAAATGTTTTTCTTGAGTGGTATGTGTTTTTTGGCATTCGAAAGTCGACTCGAGGGCATCGTACATTGAAGGTAATGTATTCCTGCTGGTGATATATATTAATATATATATATATACATACATACATATGTTATATATATATATATATATTATATATATATAACACACACATATATATATATATAATATATATATATATATATAATAGCTAGTGAAACTGGGCAGAGTAGCTTCAAAAATATATCTAATGAAGCCAATTATTTCGGTGACTATTTCTCCACGAATAAGTTCCACTGGGGATAATTGATTATATATATATATATATATAACATATATATACGTATGATAACATGTAAATAAATTCTATTCCTGACAATATAATTATGTATAGTGTACGCGTGCATGTGTTTATGTGCATAGATAGATAAATAGGTCTTATATCTTTCTCGTTTCCCCTAGTCACTCTACGCATACAGTTGTCAAGACTATTTACAATCATTTCGCTCCGTCTCTACGATCTGCGGAACAATCTAAGGATGTTTTTTGAACCTGACGGCGTTGTTGCTTGGGTGATGATGACGTCATCGACGCTGCTGCTGCCCGCGCACGAATCGGCTTCTTGTATCCTCATCTTCATCTGACTCTCAAGCACTGTCTGCATGTCGGACTGTAAGCTATATGGAGATATATTATTAGACTCTTATTAGAAACATGTAAAAGAAAGAAAAGAGAGAGTGAGAGAAAATGAGCGCAAATGACAAGAGAGTGAAAACGAGTGGGAGAGATCGAGATAGAGAGAGACAGAAAGACAGCGAGAGAGAGAGAGAATCACCGAGAGAGAGAAAGGACAGTGAGCGAACTGGAGAGTGAGAGAAAGGTACACCGAGAGAGAACCAGAGAGGTGGGGAAACCGTGGGCGATATCGAGATAATGCTAGAGAGAGAGAGAGAGAGAGAGAGAGAGAGACAGATAGAGAGAAAGAGAGAGCGGAGTACTACACACCTCCCACGCTTCGACCTGGACAGACATTGCTACTTTCTGTTGGATGGCTTTCATCAGCTGCATATCTAGTTTGCTCGTCTCTAACCTCACGTTGGTTAACTCCAGCTCCAGGTCGTTGTGCCTGCGATACAGATCAATAAATCGATTAGTACGCCTGATGCAACATCGTCGTCATTGGTATCATGTTATCAGGAGTGAATAATAGAGATGTCTATTATTCACTCCTGATGTTATCGTTGTGTCAGTATTTTGCTGTAGTTTTTCCCGTTTGTTCTGCATCTTCATTCACGTGGCACTAGTTTGTTTATGTACAAGAATGAGAGCGAGAAGGGAAGAGACCCAGCGCGAGCGAGCGAGGGTGAGAGAAGAGAGCGAGACCGAGGGAGGAGAGAGATCAAAATATGCTATTATCGGATTAGCGGTTGTTCAAGCATAAACCCTGTGTTTTGCAGCGCTAATTTCTAGTTCAGGTGTATATCTTCGGGGTTGATGTGGTATCAATTAATGTAAACACTCAGCGATTGGCAAAGATCTGTTTGTCCAATGCAGCTTAATTAATACACAGTAGTACAGTTTCCGAAATGAGTGGTGGTCGCCAGTAACCTCGACCAGTATCAAGCAGCTAATAATACCTTATATGATATATATTATAATAAGGTATTATTAGCTCTTGACCATATGAATACACTTTTTATACGTAATTAAAATTTCAGATGAGTTGTTACATTATGTAAATTGCATGTGACAGCAGGCGCAAAACGGCTGCTTAAAAAATCTTAAATCTTATCTATCCACACATGACGTAACCAAATACGTAATGGGAGATTGTTGTACCTTTTTGTGACCACGTCACGTCTCTCCGTGTCTGGTTTGTTTATACACTTCATCGATGCAAAGTTTCGCGTCGATTCGTTAGCAGCAATGTCGTTGTAGTTTGTCTCGTTCAGCCTGAAGCATCCGGCTATCTCCTTGTGTTGTCTGCGTCAGCTAGTAAGGCCCTAACAAAGTACGTTATGCTGTGCCCTGAGTCGATATAAACTCATTCAACGCTCTAATTGTATCATAACTTTTAGTTTTGGAGCGTCAATGTAACATTTATTCGACCGTTAAATAATTAATGTCGACAATAATCAATCGCGATCAATGTTCGGCGGCGCCACCGTGTCATGACAACGGGATGCTGTGGCGGAAAACGAGTTTTACGTATCCAGGCGTAATCCAGAGATCAATAATTTCGCTTAAATTTGCTTTAAATATAATAATGTCTTCAAGTAGAGAATATATATATATATATATACATATATTATATATATTGTCAAAATCCACATTTCTCTAAACAAAAATCTATGACGTGATCCACCCCTTGATATAGTTTACCCGTTGTGTGAGTATGCTAAGCTCTTCGTTCTTTTTCTTCAGATCCTTTTCTAGCAAGTCGACCTTCATCTTCATCTCGTGAGTACGTTTATTTCCCTCGATCAGTTCCTCTCGCATGAGTTTGATTTGGGACTTGAGTGAGACACGCTTCTCAGCCGTACCCAGCAGCTCGTCCTGTATCTCCTGCTCCTCCTGCTTGTTCTATAGCGCAACAAGTATTATATTTTAGACAAGTATTACATGTTATTTCACGAACCCTTCTTTTCAATGCATCTTATTCTATCGTTGGATGCGAATATCTTGATGTGCATTTATTATATCGCCTGTCACAGCGCGTGCCTCGTCTACTCATAAACGTGATCGTGTTATGAATTCCGTAGTGATTCAGCCATCGCAGGAAGTGTTCAGGTGCTTCAAAGAGCCCGCATATGCATTCGCACGCGTGCATCTTCCGCTTCATACGCATATATATGACAGGAGTAGAAATCGCGCGAATATGTCGGTTGCAAATAGCACTACGCGTAGGCGCGTTTGATCCCGGATCAGTTTACTGTCAGATATGATATAAAGGAGCAGAAAATGCAGTCGCTTATATATCTCGTGCAACGCTACACTCACGTATTCCTTTTATCATCACATATTCTTTAAATGCGCGGAAAATGTAGTCATGCGAATATCGCACGTATCGCAATTTGATTCCTGTTTCATTTACCATCGCATATTCTATATCTCATTT